>NC_077227.1:734034331-734093913 GCF_027887165.1 Monodelphis domestica
AGAAAGAAAGAAAGAAAGAAAGAAAGAAAGAAAGAAAGAAAGAAAGAAAGAAAGAAAGAAAGAAAGAAAGAAAGAAAGAAAGAAAGAAAGAAAGAAAGAAAGAAAGAAAGAAAGAAAGAAAGAAAGAAAGAAAGAAGGTGAGGGAGAGAAGGAGGGAAGGAGGGAGGGAGGAATAATACAAGAATATAAATGACTTGAAGGATCCCTGTTCAACAAGAAATGCTATCATTTCTACAATGTAATTTAGGAAAAAGAATGGGGTTGGATCAGAATCTTTTACCATATATCATAATAAATTCCAAATCAATAAGTGTTCTAAATGTAAAAGGTCACATAATCTCTTTTAAAATGAAGGAAAATGAGCATATGTGTCTTTTAGAATTTTGACTAATGGAGTAATTCTTGTTCAAAACATTTTGAAAAACAATTTGAAATTATGTTTTTAAAAAGTAAATGAATATCCACATCTTTTGAGAGATCTTAGTGCTAGATAACTCTCAAAAAGGCTGACAGAAATTAATAAATACCAAAATATTAAAGAGTAGTACTTTTATAGTAGTGAAACACTAAAAACAAAATAGATGGAAATTAATTGGATACTGGCCAAACTATATTATATGAATATAATTGAATATTATTGCACTTTAAAAAATCTTGAAAATTGGAAATTCATAAAAACATCATAAGAATTCTTTGAACTGACACAGTGAAATAAGCAGAACCAGGAAGACAATATAAAAATACCAAATCTAAATAACAAATTAATAATATGAAACTAAGCACAGTGTAATAATAATTTCCAAGCTTAGCTCTTGAGAAAAAATAAGAAAATGTACCTTCCTCTTCTTGATGAAGTATGGACTGTGGGTGTGAAATGCTTACAGACATGGTCAATGTGTCCATTAGATTTATTGAACTTTTTTTCTTTGTTGCAAAAGAAGACTCATTGGATAGGAGAAGGGGTGACATATTCAGAAATAACAAAAGCAAAAGCCACTGATACCATTTTTTAAAGTTTGTCTATAAACAAAGGTTTAATTACTCATATTTATAATGAGCTAAATCAATTGTACAAAAAATCAAGCCATTCTCCAATTGATAAATGGGCAAGGGAAATGGATAGGCAGTTCTCAGATAAAGAAATCAAAACTATTAACAAGCACATGAAGTGTTCTAAATCTCTTATTATCAGAGAGATGCAAATCAAAACAACTCTGAGGTATCACCTCACACCTAGCAGATTGGCTAACATAACAGCAAAGGAAAGTAATGAATGCTGGAGGGGATGTGGCAAAGTTGGGACATTAATTCATTGCTGGTGGGGTTGTGAACTGATCCAACCATTCTGGAGGGCAATTTGGAACTATGCCCAAAGGGCGACAAAAGAATATCTACCCTTTGATCCAGCCATAGCACTGCTGGGTCTGTACCCCAAAGAGATAATGGACAAAAAGACTTATCCAAGAATATTCATAGCTGCGCTCTTTGTGGTGGCCCAAAACTGGAAAATGAGGGGATGCCCTTAAATTGGGGAATGGCTGAACAAACTGTGGTATATGTTGGTTATGGAATACTATTGTGCTAAAAGGAATAATAAAGTGGAGAAGTTCCATGGAGACTGGAACAACCTCCAGGAAGTGATGCAGAGCGAGAGGAGCAGAACTAGGAGAACATTGTACACAGAGACTAATACACTGTGGTACGATCAAACGTAATGGACTTCTCCATTAGTGGCGGTGTAATGTCCCTGAACAACTTGCAGGGATCCAGGATTAAAAAACACCATTCATAAGCAAAGGATAAACTATGGGAGTGGAAACACCGAGAAAAAGCAACTGCCTGAATACAGAGGTTGAGGGGACATGACAGAGGATAGACTCTAAATGAACACTCTAATGCAAATACTATCAACAAAGCAATGGGTTCAAATCAAGAAAACATCTAATGCCCAGTGGACTTACGCATCGGCTATGGGGGGTGGGGGGGAGGAAAAGAAAATGATTTATGTCTTTATAATGCTTGGAAATGATCAAATAAAATATATTATTAAAAAAAAGTTTGTCTATAAACTTTTTTTCAAGAATATTTTCAATGCATGCATAGATCATTATCATAAAGATTCTATAGAGCTGAGAAAGCTAACATAAAGATGAGTAGCTTCTGATGCCTTCAAAATTAGTTTGAAATTTTTTAAATATGCAAAAATCCATTGACTGCAATCCAATCAGTTCTCCGCTATGTTCAAAGCATTGTGTTACCAGACACCAGGGATATAAATGCAAAAATAGAAACTATCCCTGCCCTCACGGATATTAATTCTGCCCATGAGATAAAAGATGTAGCCACATATATAAATGCAAAAAATTTACATTGGGGTGTGGAGCAGGAGAGAACATCGAAATTAGGAGATTTGGAAATGTTTTATGCAGGAGCCTTAAAAAAAACTATTTTGAAAGAATTTAGGAATTTCAAAAAGCAAAGATGGAAAGGAAGAAAATTTCAGGCACTGGGAACAGTCAAAGGCAACGAGTCAGGATGTTAAGCCTGGCTGAGGAGGGAGCAAGCAGTCCGGTTTGATTGGAACACAGAGTGTGCGAGGGGGTGTAACATGAAATAACTCTGGAAAGATAGGCAGGAGCCAGATTGTTTGGCACTTTAAATGTCATCTGGGATCTTTTTCATTCCTCTAGAATATTCCCATCTTTGAGATGTCATCAAGATTGATCCCTGAGTGACTTGAAAATTGTGTCATATCCAGCTCGTCGTTCTTTTTTATGTATTTAGTTAAGTCCAGCTGTTATTTCCAACCTCACCTTAAGTGATATTTTTATTTTATTACTCAACCCATTGGGAGTTGAAGTATAGAGACAAATTAAGGTGGAGTGGGTAGGTTCCACTATCATAACTGCTAGAAACATATCAGCATTGGTACAGTCTATTTTGTTATCTCCTTATAAATCTTCACTTTCCCCCCAATTGACCCATTCTTGACTTCCCTAGTTATATTGAAGGCATCCCCATCTTTCCAGTGGGGAATGGAAGTTTTGAAGCCACATATTTCCTGATTATCTCTCACCCCTCACCCATATCCAATCATTTGCCAAATATTGCTAATTCTTCTTCCATAGTATTCACTTTATCTCTCCCCTTTTCTTCACCCATACAAGGACCACCCTAATTCAGACCTTCCTCATCTCTTCCCTATACTTTGTAATAGCCTCCTAGCTGCATGCCTAGCCCCTAGTCTCCCCCCTCTCTAATATGTCTTCCACATAGTAGCTGAATTGATACTTTAAAGCACAGAATCGACCCTGTGTGACCCTGGACAAGTCACTTAACCCCCATTGCCCAGCCCTTACTGCTCTTCTGCCTTGGAAACAATACATAGTATTAATTCTAAGAAGGAAGGTAAGGGTTACCAAAAAAAAAAGAATCCCTACATATGTCCCCCTACTCATGAACTGCATGAGTGTCCACTATCTTTGACCTAAGTGTGTCCTCTATGGCTGCCCATTTAAGAACAAACTCTTCAGTAAAGGGCTTAGGAATTATAGTTTAAAAAAATGCAGATTCACAGATTACTCTGGACCAAGTATAAGATGTGCATTCCCCATGTGTGTTATATGGGATGTCTAAACCTAATGGTGTGATTTAAAGGAAGCCTTAATGGATCTCTGGAATTTTACCCACTTTCTCCAAAAATGCCTATGATGGAAGACAAGAGGATGCACCAGGAAGCTGGCTGCTCTCTCTTCTGAAAGACAGATATTAAAAATCTATCTGCTCTCCTAAACATTGCTGGTCTGGGGGTACAAAGCTCAAAACAGAATCTGCTAGCGTTCCTGGACAATATTCCCTAAAGGATGGATGATAGTCCTTAGCTTGCACTCTCCAGCTTGATCCCTTTCGTCTAAATGCTGACTACACAAAAGACCATCACAAACAGTGAATCACTAGTAAACACATCAATCCAAGGAAAAAACAAACTGAAATTGGAAAAGTTATAGATTAAAATATATCCGAAGATATTCAGAGTAAATGAACTCTCCAACTGTGAATGAGATAACTCAGTGAGAGAGAGAGAGAGGGAAGGAGGGGAAGAGAGAGAGAGAGAGAGAGAGAGAGAGAGAGAGAGAGAGAGAGAGAGAGAGAGAGAGAGAGAGAGAGAGAGAGAGAGAGAGAGAGAGAGAGAGAGAGAGAGGGAGGGAGGGAGGGAGGGGGGGGGAAATTTTTGGCAGTTTCTAGGGAGGAAAATTGGAAATCAAGGGCACATTGAAGATCAGTTTTCCCTGCATGTCTGCTGCTTCTGAAGACTGTCTCTTTCTTTCTCTATCCCTCTTCCTCTCTATCCACATGTCTGGAGTTAGTCCTAGAGAGAGTCTAAAAACATGTAGATAAAAAACTCTTTCAAAAGAAGACATATTGCCATTTATGTTCAATTACACAGCCTTGCTTTCATATTCCTTTTTTTAAAAATCACACAATGAATTCCTTTTCTATCCACATGAGTTCTTTAGACAATGCCTCTTTTTTTATTGAAATTGTTTCTTTTTGAGTCTCCTGTACATCTCCAACACTTCTGAGATGACTTATTTTAGGCCATACAATTATATTTATTCTTCCTCTCAATTTTTCCTTTCTTGGAAACCTGCTATTCTAAAACCTAAATGGCATATCCAAAGACTTAGGGCTTTCCTCTCTTCTCTTTAGTAGAACCTAAAATTGAGTGGTCATGGACCCTCTCCCTCAAAATTCCTATCATTTCTTTGTCAACAAGAAGTTCCTTCTTGATGAAAAGGTTCAGATGTACAAGGGAATTTCCTTTCATTTAGCCCTTCATATTTTGGAAGATGAAATTGCCATTAAGACAAGTGAGGAAATTGTTATAAGCTATACTTAGGGGGAACAGGTAGATGGTGCAGTGCCAGGCTTGGAGTCAGGAAGACTCATCTTCCTGAGTTCAAATTTAGCCTTTAACACTCCTAGTTGTGTGATCCTCTGCAGGTCCCTTAACCCTAGTTTGCCTCAGTTTCCTCATCTGTAAAATGGGCCAAAGGAAATAGCAAACCACTTCAAAATCTTTGCCAAGAAAACTCCAAAGAGGTGTCACAAAGTGTCAGACATGTCTAAAAATGACTAAATGGTAAAAACAAATGTTTGGAATTGAGAGAAAGCACCAGTAGAAGCCTAAACAATTGAAGTTCTCCTTCACACACACCCAATTCCCACTATATCAGGTCCTTTTGCCAGATTTGTGATTTATTTACCAAATACCTCATCCCTTTTCTCTTTCTTTCCAGATTGTCTCTATTACACTCTGTTGACATGATAGCCTCTTTCTGCTTCCTTCACCTTCCGCCACATATGTATTCTCTCTTGTTATCCCACTTCTATTTTCTCTTGATTTTCCCCTACTAATCTTGGGCTTTAACTTCCTATTAGTCTTTTTTGCCACATTCTTTTGATCCAAAAATTATGTGACTGTGGGCAAGCATTGTCGATGCTTTCAGCAGCTCTTCAAGACTTTAAGTTGCAAAAAAAAAATGCCATCCCACGTTGGTAGATGGATTTTCCTTTTCTGAATTCTCTATACAAATAAAGTCAGATTCAGTCTCTGTCCCTTTATGTCCTTTTTGAGATATAGCTTGGTTGATATACACAGATTCTTTTCTAACCATCAACTTCCCTACCCCACCTCCCTCTCCCTCTCCCTCTCCCCCCCTCCCCCTCTCTGTCTCTCTCCCCCTCCTCCCTCCCCTTGCCCCCCTCCCTCCCTCTCCCTCTCTCCCTCTCCCTCCCTCTCTCTCTCTCTCTCTCTCTCTCTCTCTCTCTCTCTCTCTCTCCCTCTCCCTCTCTTTCTCTCTGTGTCTCTCCCTTTCTCTCTGTCTCTCTCTCTCTCTCCCCTTTTAGATCTTGGCTGTTTGCTAGACTCCAGGCGAACAGACTTTTCCCAAATCCTTTTTAGGTACACTCCATCTCTGACCAAGAGCCCATCAAAAGTTGGCATTCTTGATATAAATAAAACCCAAAGACATAAGGAAGCTAAGTGGAAGCAGGGCTCGCGGGTTGTCTGGGGAGAAGCAAATGAAAGAGTTGGCAGCACTGTTTTGTCACTGTTCTCCCAGAAGCAATCTGAGACCTCAGTGCTTGGAATCCTTTGGCATCCCTATCTTTGTCGTTCATGATGAATGTAAACTAAAAGACCAGAATGGCAATAACAATATCTCTAAGCCAATACCTGATTTAGAGGATGAAAACATTTTTAAAGACATTAAAGAGATCCTCCCTTCCAAGTCAACATATACATTATTTAATTAAGGGATAGCAAGTGATTTCAGTGAAAAAGCAGGCATGAGAGAAGATGAGAAATATTGGAATGTGACTTAAAATGAAAGAGACTGAAACCTAGTAGACTGCTCATGAATACTTTATCACAGAAGAGAGAATGAGAAGGAGACTAATTTTGAGAATGAGAGAGAGAAAAAAAAATCCCTTCCTAGGAGAAAGAAGGATTCTCCCTCTCTAACTGCCCAAGAAAAACATGGTGGAATCCAAGCAATAAATGTCCTCAGTTGGGAGCAAGAGTGCTCCTGACACTTCTCTGTGTGACTGAGGAAAGGGTCAGAGCCCAGTGTTCATGCCATGTGCAATAGGTCCTGGATGGGAGTCCCACATGGAAGAGGCTGAAGAGCCTGCTTCAGGGAGACCAGTGATGACCCGAAATGGAAGGACCTTGGAGAGACATTGGAGTACATGTGGACATTGGGTAACTGATACTAGTCTGCCAAGAAGTGAAGTGAGAAAGAGCCTTCTGGATTGGCCAGTGATTCATAGGCACAAGATAAGCAGAGCCTCAGGCTCCTCTCTTGGTTCAGCTCTTCTCCTCATGTGACTTCTTGGTCACATAGTCCTGGGCAAGATGTTCTAAAAGGAAGGGTTGTTGGTCATGGGTTATGGATCTTGGTTCTTTGCCTGAGTATTTATTCTTTCATTTTAGATGAAGGAAGTTAGAAACTATAACCTTGTGAGTTTGGAAAGGTCAAGAGATTATCCTGTAGGAGTCTGAGAGGCTGGGAGCTTAATTCATTCTGGGTTTTATAACCAGCCTAACACCATTATCTCTAGGATCACGGATCAGTGTCCTGAGTGTCTAGATGCTTTGGGACCCAGGCTACTGGATTAAAGAACTGTGGTGAATAAAATGCCAAGAGATGCAGTTCTAGTTATGAAAAATCACTAGGCTGACAACAATTGATACATTGATGGTCAGTGACCTCTCTCAGTGGTCAAAGACACAAATGCAGGGTCCTGGATCATCGAAATGCAGTTCTGATAGCTCATTAGTCATCCCTCCCTACTGACAGACTGAATGAGTGATTAATACCACTCACCTTCATTCTTATTGCTGACCTGAATCAGGCTCTATGCCCTAAACCAATCTCTTCCATCCTTCCCACATCATTCCCAGCTGTTACAAAATTGAATTTCACCACTTGCTTTGTCCTCTGAAACCTCATCCTTTTGAAGTAGGGAAGCTGTGTTATGGAAGACCATAGCAATCATGTCCACTCAACATGTATTTACTAAGTGTCAGGCATCATGCTGAGCCCTAAAGATACAAAAAAGAGGCAAAAGACAATCCTGACTCTCATGGAGCTTCTGGTCTAATGGGAAAGAACATATAAACAACTTGGTACATACAATATGACTAGATTACAAATGGAAGGCCATCTTGGAGTTTGAGAAGTCACTGGGAGCTGAAGGGACAGGGAAAGGCTTTTTCAAGATGGTGGCATTCAAGTTGAATCTTGAAGGAAGAGATGGCTCTCCAGGCATGGGAAATAGCCAGGAGAGTGGGTAAGGAGTGCCATGGGCAAGAGAGCCTGTGTCCCTGGATTTCAAAGTGTTTGGAGGGGAATAAAGTGGAAGACATCTGGAAATGTAACATAGGACAGGTCATGCTTCCTCTGAATCCTAAATAGGTCTCCGGACTTGGTTTTTTTTTCCATATTATTATTAAGCCTATTTTTTTTTTAATTTCAAGAGGCATCAGATTTTATTTCAAACCATGTCAAGGCATTTATTAGCCATTTCATTTTAATTAAGCTGGAAGGGCTTAGAGTTCTGGACCACTAATGAGCTGCATAGTCTCTCTTTTGGATCAGGCATCCAAAGCCTCGAGGAGGCTTGACCCCAGGTTGGCCACAAGGTAATCAGTGCATCAACTAATCAACATTTATTCAGAAGCTACTGTGTGCCAGGCATTAAGTTAAGCACTGGAGATGTAAAGGAAGCAAAAGACAGTCTCTACCCTCAAGAAGCCTACAATCTAACGGGAGAAACAAGATGCAAAGAAATATATACAAAGTACTATATACAGGAATAAATAGGAAATAAGTAAGAGAAAGAAGGCACTAAATTTAAGGATTAGAGAAAAGTTTCTGTAGAAAGTAAGATTTTAGTTGGCACTTAAAGAAAGTGAAGAAGGTCAGTAGTCCTAGTGGAAGAGGGGGGAGCATTCCAGTATGGGGGGTCAGTCAGAGAAAACACTCAGAGCCAAGAGATGGAGTGCTTTATTTTTGGAATAGGCTGAAGGCCAGTGTCAAGGGTAAGCAACTTTTTGGCAGTCTTAGAAGACCATCTCCTATGGACAGAGGTATAATAATCTGCTTCAGTGAAGGGATTACCCATGATGACATATCACACCTTCTTGAAGAATTATTAAATTGCCCTTAATCCAGGTTTTCCTATAACATTTGTTCAAAGTTTGGGGCACAAATTTGACTTCTTAGAACATTTAACCATGACTCTGCCCCTTTGTGGAAAGGGTCACTTTTCCTTTCTGTCGAAATTCCCTTTCAGTTCTAAAATCCTTTGATGCCCATTCAACAGATGAAGAAAACTAGGCCCTGAAGGTCACATAAGAACAGAACTGGGGTTTAAACCAGCCTCCTGATTTGCCTCCAACTTCTCTGTCAACATCTTCATGTACTTTCTAAAAAGGGGAGTCAGGTTTGACTTTTGGCCATCTGAAGACATTTATCAGGCATCTTTCATTAATTCAGTTCTTTGCATCCTAGATTTATCATGATGGCCACAGGGAAATTTGACCAAAATAAAGCAGAAGCTCCCTCTGGAAGACAGCACTAATACTGTGTTCCATAATTGGATTGGCTGAGGATAAATCAAATGTAACCAAATACAACTTTTTCCCTTTAAAAATGGATCCTATCTTGCTTGGCAGGCAGAATAGGATTTTCCCCGCTGGACATCATGACCACTAACTGTCTCTGATCCCATCTATTTTTTACATGCTTTTATTTTATTGTTGTTTCTCTTCTCCAGCTGAAGGTCACAGCCTGATGGGGTGGAAACTTGAGATGTTACGGTGTTGGCTTGTTTTGTAAAATAGTTGAGATTCGTCATGTCCAACACAAAGGGACAGATCCTGTAAGTCTTTTTCTGCCTCTACGCTATAAACATTTATCAGGCACCAACTATATGCTAGTCTCTGTGCTATATATACACTGAGGACCCAAATCATAAATAAAATAGTCCCTAGCTTCAAGAAGCATGCTTTTTGTTTTGAGGAAACCTCGTAGATTTAGGCAATCAGATTCAAGGGAAACTGAGGAAGGCAGCACCTTAGAGGGAAAAGAAGAGGGAGAGATCAGAGAAGGTTTCTTGAAGAAAGTGGCACCCAAACTAGACTCTGAAGGCAGCCACATATTTTGAGACATGATTATGGAAGGATTATCCTTCCAACGTGGAGGATGGCTTGAGAGAAAGTACAGAGATGGAAGATAATCCAATTATAATCAATCAATAAGCATGAAGTTAGCCCTTACTATATGCCACTCCTAGGAGGGATGGGGGCATCTAGGTGGCACAATGGGTAGAGTCTGGAGTCAGAAAGGCTCATCTTCCTGAGTTCAAATCTGATCTCAGATACTAGCTGTGTGACCCTGGGCAAATCACTTCACCCTGTTTGCCTCAGTTTCCTCATCTTTCAAATGAGCTGGAGAAGGAAATGGCAAATCAGTCCCATATCTCTGCCAAGAATACCTCAAATGGGGTCCCAAAGAGTCAGACATGACTGAACAACAAGAGATTGCAAAGACAGAAAACAGTGTCTGTCCTCCAAGAATTTGCATTCTAGTTGCACAGGCATACCCAGAGATTCATAGGCAACATGTACATTAGTATATAACTACAAAATATACATAAAGTAGACAAAAGGTGTCCATGTAAAGGGAAAACTAGGATCAGGGTAGGAGGGATAAAGAAAAGGCTTCATGCAGAAGATGGTATTTGATCTGAGTCTTAAAGGTTGACCAAGGTTCTAAGAAGTATAGATGAGGAGAGAGAGCATGCCACACACAGGGGACAGCTGTTGCAGGGGCACAGAGATAGGATATGGAACCTTGAAAAATAGCATGGAGGCTAGTATGCCTGAGTGGAGACTGCATGGAAGAAGACTAGGAAGGTAAGAAGGGGGAAGATGGAAAGGGGCTTTGAGATGCCAAACAAAATGATTTATATTTGATCCTGGACATAAAAATGAGCCACTAGAGTTTATTATGCATGCTGTGACATGGTCAGACCTTTAGGTCAGACCTACCCTTTAGGAAAAACATTTTAACATCTAGATGATACAATTTGTAAAGGGAAAATAACATGAGATAAGGATGGAGTAGGTAAAAATCACAACACGGGGGACTGAAAATACTCAATTGAAGAATCTGGATTTTATCCTAGAGATAACAGAGAGTTACTGAAGATTTCTGCAAAGAAACAAGACATGTTCACATAGAAGAATTGGGAATGTAGAGGATGGCTTGGAGAATGGAGACACTGGAATCATGGAAACCAAATTGAAACCTTTTGAAAAAGTCCAGATGAAAGGTAATGAGGGAAAAAGAATGATAACAGGTGCTAGCTATGTGAATGGAGAGAAGGAATGAATATGAAAGAAATTCTGGAGGTAGAATTGACAAGATTTGGCAACTGATTGAAGAAAGAATCAAGTACACTCATGGTTCAGTGGCTCTGGTGTCAGAAGATCTGAGTTCAAATCTGGATTCTCATACTTCCTACCTGTATGATCACAAGCAAATCCCTTAATCTTTCCTAAGTCTAAATTTCAACCACAAAATCAAGTTGAATTAATATATCTCTGAGGTTCCTGCCAGCTCTATATCTATGATCCTATATCACAGATTGTGGACCAGGATGGTTGGAATATTGATGGTGCCCCCATTAGAAATAAAAAGACCTGGAGGAGGAACAGGTTGAAGAGGAACAAAATGAATTCTGTTTTGGATAGATTGCGTTTAAGATGCATTGTACACATTGTGGACCATTATGTGGTTCAGTGGATAGAGCCATGCCTGGAGATGGGAGATTCAGGGTTCAAATCTGGCCTCAGATGCTTCTTAGCTCTGTGACCCTTGACAAATCATTTAATTCCCACTGCCTAACCCTTCCCACTCTTCAGTCTTGGAACCAATACTTTGTATTGATTCTAAGATGGAAGATAAGGATTTAAATTTTTTAAAGATGCATCATATATCTAGAATGCATTACATTAATTCTTTATCTACTAAAAAAATAAAAATAAAAATCCATTTTAAAAAGATGGGAATTCATGCAGAGATATTCATCCTTTTTTACCTACCTGCATGGATAAGGAGCGTTGTCTTCAGTTCCTAACTTCAGACCATGAGATAGACTGATGGTAACCACATAGACCTTGTCCTTAGAGACTATGGAAAGACACAATCTCTCCTCTTTGAGAGTCTGAGGTCTGGTACTAAATATAGTCTATAACCTCAGAGATTTCAGCTCTTCAGAGGAAAAAACAGCCCCTGCCTTGTTGAGAATAATAGTAGCTCAGATTCATATAATTCTTTAAGGATTATAAAGAACTGTTCATAGTTTATTCTTCAACATTCCAGGAAGGTACATGCTGTTATTATCCTCAAATTACAAATAAGAAAACAGTTTGAGAGAGGTTAAGTAACTTCCTCAGAGGTAAGCAGCTAGTCAGTGTTTGAGGAAAGATTTGAACTCAGGTCTTCCTGACTCCAGATCCAGGACTCTATCCACTGTACCATCTAGTGACCTAAAAAGAGCTCTTATTTTTTGTTGTGTTCCCATTACTGCTATTTCTCTCAGCAGAAAGTTAAGTGAATTTAGGCTGAAAATAAGGATGATATCATAGTATAAACATAAGGAAACTTTGCCTGAGAAAAAGTTAAATGATGTACCTAGAACAAGACCATTAGAAATTACCTATGGTAGAATTTGAACTCAGTTCTTCCTCAGTCCAAGACCTTCCTTCTCAGGACTAAGTTCTCTAGTTGTTTCTTGCTTCACATTCCAAAATTAGCTATTTATGGTCAATATTTCCAGCAATCAAGCTTCAACTGTTCTCTCAACAAAAGTGACCTGAAGCAGCATACAGTCCATTCTAATAGACTTTGCATCTGAGAAAGCTAAACTCTGCTATAGATTGATGGGAGTTATTTGACATGAAGGATATTACTTCTCCACAGGTTCCATTTCTCATCACCCAGTTCAGCCTTAAGAAGTGCCCTCTGCCCTTGGGAAGTTCTCAAATTATGATCAACTTTAGAGGAGAAAAAAGTCCTCCAGGAATCTGATACCAGCTGACCCCAAGCCCGGGCCCTGGACATCACTTAGTGGATTCAATAATAATTCATGCTTTGGAAGGACCATCCTGGGAAAGAGAAGGGTCTATCCAGTTAACACTTACTAAGTACTTACTAGGTTCTAGGTACAGTTAGGTGGTACAATGCACTGGGTCCAGACTCAGGAGGAAATGAGTTCAAATCCAGACTCAAGCAAGTCACTTCAACCAGTTTGCCTCAGTTTCCACTGTAAAATGAGCTGGAGAAGGAAATGTCATATCATTCTGGTATCTTTGCCAAGAAAACCCAAAATGGGGTTCTGAAGAGTAGGACCCAACTGAAATGGCTGAGCAAACATATAATAGGCAAAGTGTTACATGCTGGGGATTCAAAGAAAGGCAAAAAACTCAGTTTCTGCACCATTAGGGACTCACATCCTAGTGAGGGACACATCATGAAAGTAACTCTGTACACAGAAGACACCTACTGAGTGGATAGGAAGTAGCCTCGGGTAGAAGGAAAGAGGAGTCAGGAAGGGATGCTGAAGACCAGAGAGGTTTCTTGTAGAAAGTGGGGTGTAAACTACATCTTGAAAACAATCAGGGAAGCTAAGAGATGCTGATGAGGAAGAAGAACACTCCAGGTATGCAGTCAGCCAATGAAAAGGCCCAGGGTTGGGAGGGGGAGATATAGAAAGGAGGCCAGGGTCTCTGGAATCCAAGAGGATCCAGCAAGGAAGTCATGGGTGAGAAGGCTGCCAAGGACTTTATAAGGCCAACTTCTAGCAGATTCCAACAAAAGGGCCACTTTTTAGAAATGATATATAAGGGATGCTCAGCCTGATGTGGGTGACACTAGATGATTGTAAGGTCCCTTCCAACTCTGAAATGGCAAAGTTTGGGGAGGCTAACTGAGAATTTGATGGAGTTCCTTTGGTAATCCAGATGGCTTATTCTTTGCCTACTTTGCAAGATATAGTCTTGGAAAGTTGTCTGGGTGCCCAGGATCACATGTATCCAGGATGTTTCAGAGGCAGCCTCTAAATCAGGGTCTTCAGGGATTGACATGAGCTTTCTATCTATTATGCCAAATTTTGTATATGTATGTATAATATATATAATGCCAAATATTGCTCTAATATGCATAAAACTCTTTGCAAACCATCAATTATTATACAAATGTTAGCTATCCTATATAACCACACAAAATTGTATCACCACATGGTGTCCTTAGAATTGTAGATACAAATTTTCTCTGCCCCATAATTTAGTGTACCCTAAGTCAATACTTCACTTGCCTTGCCAGATTTGTGATTTATTTACCAAATACCTCATCCCTTTTCTCTTTCTTTCCAGATTGTCTCTATTACACTCTGCTGACATGATAGCCTCTTTCTGTTTCATTCACTTTCCACCACATACGTATTCTCTCTTGTTGTCCCACTTCTATTTTCTCTTGATTTTCCCCTACTAATCTTGGGCTTTAACTTCCCATTAGTCTTTTTTGCCACATTATTTTGATCCAAAAATTATGTGACTGTGGGCAAAATTCTTTTCTGGCCTTTTTGATGTGGATCCACCAAATCAGGGGAAGTCATTTCCTCTTTTCTGACTCAGATCCATCAGTCAAAAATCCAAACATCTAGTAAGTACCTAATGTTTCCCAGGCAAAAATAGATTAATACCTGCCATCCATCACAGAGCTTATGTTCTATTAGAAGAGATAATATCTGAATAGATAAGTATATCAAAAAGTACAGGATAATTTAGAAGGAATGTTATTCTCCTCTCATGGGACTCTGGAGCTCAGAAGCATCAATCGTTTGGTCCAAGGTCCCACAAGCAGGAAGTAGCAGGGTAGATGCTCAAATTTGCTAACATCTAACTCTCACTCCTACATGGCTTCTACCAGAATACACTCTTTGCAACTGATTTTGCAATGCAATGGAAAAGGTGTTGAGTTGAGAGTCAAGAGACCTGGACTCAAGTATTCCTCCCTTTCTTTTCTTTAACCCTTTCTTTCTGTCTTAGTAATAAACAATTCTAAGACAGAAGGGCAAGGGCTAGGCAAGTGGGATTAAGTAATTTGTCCATGGTCACTGAACTAGGAAGTGTCTGAGGCTGGATTTGAACCAAGGTCCTTCTGACTCCAAGCTTGAGGTTCTACTGAACTGAGCCACCTCACTGTCCCCATCTTCCTCCCTTTCTTAGGACGCATCCTTGAACAAGCAACATCACTTATCAAGGCTTCAGTTTCCTCCTTTCTCAAATGAAATAAATAAATAAACCAGATCATCCCTGAGGTCCCTTCCCATTTTGCAGCATCTATGCCTCTCTGATTTCTACCACAGCAATCATCTTTTTGTTTCTTCTTTTGCCATAGGTATTGACCATGCTGACAAGAAGCACCGATGGGACCCATACAAGCTTATTTGTTCTCACTTAGCATTTGTTGTTTCCTCTGATGTACCAATCAGCCCACCAAATTCAATTCATCCAAATTGACAGTGAGGGTTGATTTGATGAGCTCAGTGTGGGTACCACGGGATGTTATTGGTTGATCGGGGCCTTTGGCTGTCTCAGCAATCCCCGGACACAACCATGTCCACTCCTCGGGATCCGCAGTGTCCTCTACAAATATTCAGCCCCATTTCTCTGAGAAAACTGGCAGTGAGTTTAACTGATTCACCCTGCAGGTGCTTTGGAGATTTCAGAAAGAAAACTCTCCAAGCCCAGGCGGAGTAAACACTAGACCGATTATTTTTTATTACATAGAAAGATTGATTCCAAAACTTCTCATCAGCTCAAGTGACATCTGGAGGCAAGAAATAGATGGCTAGTGCAATGTGGGAAGCGGGGCCATCGAGCTATGGATGGAGACAGCTGTTGAGGCCACTGGTCCTTACGAGGGCATCAGCCATTCTGCTCCCCCCAGCTTGCCTCCAGCAACTTATTCAAGCAAAGATAATCCAGAACTCTGGACCAATGTTCTTTAAATTGACTTGTATGCTTTCACTCTAGAGCTGAGTATTCTGACAAGAAGAAAAGAATTTAAGGCAGAGACATAACATACTGTAGAATCTGTGTGCACAACAACTTTCCCTGTATTTGTTTCCCCATCTAAGATGTAATCCTGGGGAAAGATTAATCAATTGGGCCATTCTTTTTTTAAACCCTTACCTTCTGTCTTAAGGTCAATACTGTGTATTAGTCCCAAGGCAGAAGAGCAGTAAGGGCTAGGCATTTGGGGTTAAGTGACTTTCCCAGGGTCACACAGCTAAGAAGTGTCTGAGGCCAAATTCAATTGGATCATTCTTTATGCTGCTTGACATCTTGGCCCAGACTAGGTCAAAGGATTGGGAATTTATGCACATCTTTAAATAACACTTTCTTAGCCCTTTCATCTTCTGTCAGCCATCCTTGAGTCTTAGAGGTCGCAGTGGTGGTCAGCAGCAATCATAAAATGGGAGACCAATGGCTTCCTATTAGTCATTCAGATGGCTGGGTGTTAAATATTCTGGTAGACTTTGGATGGCCCAAACCAACCAACTCATTCTTCATCCTTGTTTAACAAAGAACCATGTTACAATTAAATGGAAGGCTGAGGTGCTCAGAGTATACATGGGGAAAGAAATTCAGCCTCCATGATGGATAACTTCATTTCCAGTGGTGCCATATTAACCTGATGTGACAGTGAAATGCTGGGAGTTGATGATTCCTAAAAATTATGCATAATACATCAAAAGAAATGGCTTTGTTCTTAACAAGTCAACCACAGAATGCACTGATAGGAACGATGGAACCTTTCTAAGGTTCTGTAACTCCACAGTTCATTGTCTGGGGCCATGGCAATGGGCCATCTGCCTCCTCCTCAGCTTCTTCCTGGCATTCAATCAGCCAGTGTCTCTGCAAAAACCCCACAGTCAGAATGCTCCTTTAGAGGTTTCCAAGCATCCAAGGAGGATGTATGTAATCCAATTTACTTGAAACAACACAGTATTATTATTATTATTATAAGGTATTATCCCCTTAGCATATGCAGCTCACAGAGAACAGTGGGCACATACCACAGAGAATCATATCAGAAATGGGCACCACCATCCCTTCTGGAGTACTAGAAAGACCTGAAGTCTGATTATGTCTGAGTCAGGATCCGGATGCTTCCTCCTACCTTTGTAACAATAGGCAAGTCACAGCCAGGCTGTCTCATTTCCCACTTTGGCAAAAGGAGAATTCAAATCCTGCCTCAGCCACTAGCTCTTACCACTCTTCTGCCTTGGAACCAATACAGTATTGATTCTAAGATGGAAGGTGAGGGCTTAAATAATAATAATAAATTAAATCAGCCTAGAGCTGGATATTTCAGCCTCTTTGTTCAGGACTGAGGCAAGAAAATGCTACTAGGGACTCAGTGCCCAAGAAATTGTGACAGCACAGCCTGCCTTGAGTGTGAGGCTACTTAAGAGATGATCAGAAGTCTACTCTATAGTTCTCTCCACCAATAATATCATGGTATAATAATGGTGTTCGTGTTCATTCATTCAACAAACATTTCATGGATCACAAAGTCACAGAATTTGGGAGCTGGAAGGGAAATTGGTAGCTCTCTCATTTAACCCATGCAATCAAAGGAATGCCCAGTTGAAACCAAGACCAGACAAGCTTCTACTGGAATACTTCCAAGGAGTTAAGACCCATTAACCCTTGGGGCAGCCCATTCCACTCTTGTCATTCATGTTCTTATCTTAAGGACCAGACTGAGTATCCAAGTAGACAATAGAAAGAAAGAAATAATAACAATAACACTTATTAAGCATCTACTACTAGGCTAAGTGCTTTATAAATATGACCTTATTGGATCTTCACAACAACCCTGAGAGATAGCTGCCATTTTTATCTCCATTTTAGAGATGAGGAAACTGAGGCAAATAGCAATTCCATGATTTGCCCAGGACTGCACTGCTAATAATAACTGCCACTTGCTGTGTGAGTTTAAGCAAGCCATTCCCTCCCCTGAGCTCCAGATTCTTCATCTGTAAAATGAGGTGGTTGTGCCAGATGATCCCAGAGGTCTTCTATAGCTCTGTGAAAAATTCTGTGCTATACTGAATAATGCTTTCTCAGTTAGATGGCATTCAATTATCACTCAAGTCTACTCTTAATTATGTATCAATTAAAATCTATAAAGATAATGGTCAAGTCCCAAGATAGTTTACTGAGCTTAAAGTATTTAGTTATGGTTTGTAAAAGCCCTCCTAACAGTGAAGAATACAATAGGTGTCATAATATATTATATTCTTAATATTATATGTAAATAATATTATATATGACATTATATATTTAAGTTCATTATTTTATCTTGCAGCATTTACCCAAGCTGTCTTTGCTTCTTTTTGGAAACCAAAGGAATGTAGTCATGGCTTCAGCATACCAATGACCTGGGAAAAACTAATGTGAATATCATGGAATCACAGGATCATCAATTGACACCAACCCCCCCATCCAACAGATGAGGAAACAAAGCCCCAAGAAGTCACCTGAGCTGCCCAAATTCAAATCTATTTTGATTCTACAAAGAAAAGAGAAACACAGATGAAGAGGTGGCATTGGATTCAAGAAGTGAAAGTCTCCTTTCTGACCCATTTGGCTGGGTGACACTGGGCAAGACACATAAGCTCTCACTGTTGTAGGAAGCTTCTTAAAATGACCTAAACTACAGAGAAGATGTTCCATATTAGTAAGTTTTTTTTTGTATGTGAGAGTTCCCTGGACCATAAAATGATAGGTCCTTCCCCATCCTCATCTAGTAATTCAACAAACATTGATCAAGTACTTTACATCGTGATAGGCCCTAGGGATGCAGAGACAAAATGAGAAATAGTTCCTACCTTCAAGGAACCTATATTCTATTAGGGAGATCCAGCATGGACCCAGATAAGTAAATAGCAGGTCAGTTGGGAAAGAAAGAGCAGGAACATGACAGGACAAGCAGGGGAGACTGAGCCTTGAAAGGTTAAGTTCCTTCCTCCTTCCCTCTTTCCTTCATCCTTCCTTTCTCTCCCTTCTTCCTTCCTCCCTTTATTCTTTCCTTCCTTTTTTCCTTCTATTGTCTCTCCTTTCTCTTTCTCCCACCCTTCTTCCTTCCATCTTCTATTCTTTCTTACCTTCTTTCCTTCTACCCTTGTTCTCTCTCTCTCTATTCTTTCTTTCCTTTTTTCCTTCTATTTTCCTCCCCTTCCTTCTTTTCTTCCTCCCTTCATTCCTCTACTCCTTCCTCTCTCCCTTCTTCCTTGCTTACCTCCTTTCAATCTTTCTACCTTCCTTTCTTCTCTCACTCCTATCCTTCATTCTTGAACCACATCCTCTTTCTCCCTTCCTCCCTCCCTCCTTTCTATCCTGCCCTTTTTTCCTCTTTTTGTTTTCTTCCTTCTATAACCATTTTATTCAGCACTTACTAAATGTCTGTCCCAGGCAAGACAGCAAGTATATATTAAGCTATACTATGGTACCTACCAGGCTTTGCTAGGTGCTGGGGATGTAAATACAAGCAAAAAGAAAGATACTTCCTACCCTCTGTAAGAGATTAATGCTACAGAAAACCTGGAAAAGCAGATGCAATGAATGGAAGCTTGAAGATCTGTCCATCAAGGAAAATTCCAGAGAAGAATGTGACCTAGAGAAGGCAGCTGAACAAGGAGACACAAACTGCTTCTAACTCACTCTTTTCCTGGGACTTTAGGAGGAAGAGCTAAAGGAGATTTTCTCTACCTTTCTGGTTATTGGTTTTCTCTCTGATAGAATTGGAGCTTGGCTCTGAAGACCTTGGAAAGCTGTTAATAACCCTAACCCTTTTAAAGACTATACAACTTTTCTTATTCATCTTAAGATTTATAATAGATTAGGGAAATACTAAACTCCCTCTCTCCTATCCAAATTCCCTGTACTCCTCCTTCCTTAAAATAAATCCCTGTTTCTGGTATTTTAGAGAGTGAGTTATCTGTTACATTTTCAGTCACATTACCCATTCTGAATCCCAGTTTGATTTCAACTGAAAAAGAAAGCAGAAGTTTGGGGGGAGGAGGGAAAGAATTCTGTCTTCCCATTACCTTATTCCTCAGTGTGTTTGCCCAGCACCTCCAGTTACCGTAAACAACCCAGTAAAGAAACCACCTAATACACCTCAAGGAGCTTAAATTCTAATGAGGAAAGAGCTCAAAAAAAGAAAGCTAATAAGCTGGCCAAAGGGATAAAAGATGTGATCAACCACCTTTTTTTTCTATTGTGTGACTTTTTATTTTTGTTAACTAGTTTACTTTATACACATTATATAGAGTTCTTTTTTAATTATAAAGATTTTTTACCAGTTGCATGTAATAACAAATTTCCCCATAAGTTTTCCAAAGTTATATGTTCCAAATTGTCTGCCCCTTCCCTTCTCAAAGATGGCAAGCAATTTGGTCTGGGATATACATGTATTATCACGCAAAATTGATTTCCATATTGATAATTTTTATAAGAGGATAATTCTATAAAACCAAAAACCCAAATAAATTAAAATGAAAAATGTGCTCTGATCTGCATTCTGGCTCCAACAGTTCTTTCTCTGGAGGCAGATAGCATTCTGTGTCATAGTCCCTCTGAATTGTCCTGGATCATTGCATTGCCTAGAGGAGTTAAGTCTGTCATATCAACCAGCATTTTTTAAGCACTATATAGGAATTGGGGATGCAAAAAAGAAATAATCCCTGTTTTCAAAAAGTTTAAGTTCAAGAAAAAGGTGAAAAACATGGTCATAGAAAATGAAATCTAGAATATGAATAAAGTTTCACTACCCCCAGAGAGAGGCCACTCAATGCTGGGTATGTGAAGGACAGCCTTTCTCTATGCACAATGTGGTCTTTGATAAAGCGTTGATTTTAACAAGGAGGACATGCATTCAAGGCAAGGAGAATGGCCCCTACAAAGTCACAGAGACAAGGGGTGGAGGGTGTGTACACGGTGAAAAGCAAGCAGCTACTTTGGCCGCAACAGTGACCCAGAATATTAGATTGGAGCAGGACATGGAAGGGCTTTAAAAGCCAGAGTTTTTATTTTATGCTGGGGTCAAGAGGGAGCCACTGGACCTTCTTGAGCAGGGGATTGACCTGATTTTATCTGAAATTTAAGAACACTGATTATGCAATTCTCTTGATAATGGACTCTTGAAGGCACCAATTTGGAGGCAAAAATGGGCTCAAACCAGAGTGGTGGACCTGTAAGCTGACAGATGCAAAAGATAATGTGGAGGGAGAATCGACTGGATTTAGCATCTGATTAACTGGGAAGAATGAGAAAGGCAAGAGGAAGGAGGACTCTAAGGTTATCATCCTCAATGACTCATAGTATGACTAGTAGGATAATGGCACCCTTAAATGAGGCAGCAAAGTTAGGAAAGGGAAAGAGCTGGAAGGGGAAGTAGAAGTTATTAAGTTCGGTTTTAGACAAGTTAGTTGAATTTGAGAAGTCTTTGGAATATCCAATTGACATGTCCAGTAGGCAGTTGATGATGGCAGAATAGAGTTCAAGAAAGAAGCTGAAGTTGGCTATACAGGGTGTCCCAAAAGCCACCTTGTGCAGATCTGGAAATCATCTGCAAGAAGAGAATTGGTCCTTTGAGAACTACTGAGATGAAGAAACAACAGTCTCATAAGCAGTGAGGACAGAGAAGACAGCAGCACATCCACCCACACTTGGGATCGAATCAAGAATTCAAATCTAGCCAAGGAGACTGAGGAGTACTCAGACAGGTAGGAAGAGAAACAGGAGAGAACTGGGCAGAAAAAAAACTCAGAGAGGAAAGAGCTATCATTGATCAAATATGTTGAAGATGTAAAGGCAAGAAGGAGGGGTTATATGCTGGATGAAAGACTGGGAAATTTCACAATAGACTGGAACCATAATGGGCAATAATATGATTTAGTTCGTAGTGTTGGGACAGTCTTTTATCGTCAGTCGTTTATCCATTCTATTTGGTTTGTTATGCATTTGGTAGGGATGTTGGGTAAATATCCAGATGATAAGTCAAGAGGTCCTGGGTTCAGATCTGATCTCTGATACTTCCTAGTTGTGTGACCCTAGGGCAACTCACTTAACCCCTATTGCCTAGTTCTTACTGTTGCTCTGTCTTAGAATTGCTACTAAGAAAGAAAGCAAGAGGTTTAGAAAAATATCCAAATGGTAGAAGTTCATATAATCATCGACTAAGACCAGTTGATCATTTGGAGGTCGTGTCTACCTGGAAGGTCTTTCATCATTAATCTCTCCTTCTTTAAACTTCTTCATTTTGGAAATGAAGAGACTGGGGTCCAAGGAGTCCAAGTGGCCTATTGGTGGGATTTGAATGTAGGGCCCTGTAACCACAGAGCAAGAGCTCTTTACACTGTGCCATGATGTTTAGCCTGAAGGAGAGAAGCCTTGTGGTTGCTGGGAGAGTGATAGATGCCTTCATGTATGTGAAGGGATGTTATCTGAAAGAGACATTTGAGTTGGTCAGCTTGACCCCAGAGGCAGATTGTGAAGCTGTAAAGTTACTGATCATCAGAAAAATATTTCTGGCCATTTGAACTATCCCAAAAGAGTCAACTGCTTTGGAAAGCAGTGGGAATCTCCATAGCTAGAGGTCTTCAAGGAGAAGGAGGTTATATGACTACTTAGATGGTTCAGAGAATAGAATGCTAGGCCTAGAGTCTGGAAGACTCATCTTCCTGAGTTCAATCTATCCTCAGACACTCACTGGCTGTGTGACTGTGGGTAAGTCATTTCACTTTGCCTTCATTTCTTCTGATAAAAAATAAGCTGGAGAAGGAAAGAGCAATCCATTCTAGTATCTTTGCCAAGAATACATCAACTGAGGTCATGAAGAATTGGACTCGTCTGAACAGCAGATATGACTAATGTGAAATATTCCAGTTCTGTTACAAATTAGACTAGAACAATAACCTCTGAGATCTCTTCCAGGATTCTATGATACAAAATATTTCCTTTTGTGTCTATGCTCCCTTCCTTATACTGATAGCTTCTGTGATAACCAGTATAGAGATTATGCCCACCTAGTCAGTCAAGAAGTATTCATTAAATATTCCCTGTGTAACTTCCCAGCTATGTGACCCTGGGCAAGTCACTTGACCCCTAGCCTAGCCCTTACCACTCTTCTGCCTTGGAGCCAATACACAGTATTGACTCCAAGACGGAAGGTAAAGGTTTAAAAAAAAAATATTCCCTGTGTGCCAGGTATTGTGTTGAGAACTGAGAATAAAAGGAAAGACCAAAACAGGCTCGCCAAGGAGATATATTTGCTAAAGGAACCCACAAGTCAATGAGAGAAATATTTGGAGGCAAGAAAGCCTCGTAGCTGACCCAGAAAGCATACCAGGGAGAAGATGGCCATGCACTTTCCTAATGAGTAAGGCCATCCTCACTCATGTATTATGGAGAGCCCTAGCTTGTCTGTGTCACTATTTCATCACAGATTAATCCTATTAGGATTCTGAATTCTCTTTCACCAATCAGCCTGAAATGCAGAGGTGTAGTATCTCACCAAGCCCATTGAAAATTGATGACTTTAATTACACTCATGAAAAGTGACAAAAGGGGATCAGAGTAATTGCAAAGAAAATTTGAATTGCTCAAGTGAGCGTTCTAAAGAGGCCAGTCCATTCCTCCACGTTGCCATGGCCAATGACGAGCAAGGAAATGATCACAGAGCAGTGATTAGTGAAATGGATTTGAAATAGAATAATGGACTGGAAACTTAAGGAAGAAGAGGTTAATGATGAAAGACCTTCCATGATGGGAATTATTAAATATGATTGCCTAGCAGTCCTCAGGGAGGTCTTGTTCAGCTGGATTCATGGAAGGAATTCATCTATGGCTGTACTTCATTCCGGAGTGACTGTGGACACAGAAATCAGAAATTACGAAGAAAAGTAAAGCAGGCTAAATGCTTAAGGAGAGTTGAGTCACTATTTTAGAACTGGAAGGGACCAGAGGAGTCAGAGAAGCTTAAGATCCAGGGACAGTTCCTTGTTTTTGCCTTTTCTTAAATCCCCAGCACTTAGCACAGTGCCTGGCATATAGTGGGTACTAAATAAATGTTTGTTTAGGGTGATCAGAGATTTAAAACTAGAAGGGAGTTCAGAGGGCATCTGTGCTACCTGGATGTCCCTGACATTTGGGTACTTTCACAGAATCTCAGACCTGGAAAGGATCTCCTCACTCTCCTTCTCTTCATTCACTGACTTAGTTGTCCAATCTTGTTATTTCTATCTTCATAGTATCTCTCATAATCATAATACTAGTTAATATGCCAAATGATAGAGTGCCAGGCCTGAACTCAGGAAGACTCATTTTCCTGAGTTCAAATCTGGTCTTAGACATTTATTAACTGTGACCCCAAGCAAGCCACTTCACCCTGTCTGCCTCAGTTTCCTCATTTGCAAAATGAGCTGGAGCAGGAATTAGCAAACCATTCCAGAATCTTTGCCAAGATAACCCCAAAGGAGTCATGAAGATGACTAAACCCATCTCATTTATGTAGTGCCTACTATGAGGCAAGCACCATACTAAACATACAATTATTATATCATTTGATCCTCCCGACACCTCAGGAAGGGAGGTCTTCTTATTATCTCCATTTTATAGAGGAGGGTCACACAGCTAGTAAATGTCTGAGGCCAAATTTGAACTCAGGAAGATGAGTCTTTCTGACTCCAGACCCAGTGCTCTATCCACTGTGCAACCTCACCATTCCTTCATGCTTATCACTAGACTCCAAGTCCAACACTCTCCCTGCTCTATTATGTTGCCTCCCTATGGTTGTAAAATTAACACGTCTCATTTTAGAGACAGCAAAAAACCAAAGTCCTTAGGATGGGTCAGATGATGTCTCCAGGGTCATAGAGTAAATTACCAGATCTAAGGAGAGAGCCAACATCTCCTGGCTTTAGCCAAGGGTCTTCTCAATAGAAAGTGTTTTGGGTATCTCCCTTGCCATGTTCTTCTTTGATGTTCTTTTCTTCCCTCAATAGGCAGTTTGGAACAGTGAAAATGTTTACAGTGAGAGAGCCTGCACTCAGTTCCAGTTCTATGACCTACTACATATATGACCTTGGGTGCATCACCTGCCAAAGGAGAAGGATAGACAAGAGGACATCCACAGCCGTTTCAGCTCTAAATCTCTGATCTTGTAGTGCTTTGGGACCATTCTTGCCAAGGACCCCAGGGCTCTCATTCTGCTCTACTATATCCAGAGCCCTCTTCATTTTGAGGTCCCAGTTTGGGTCTTCATTTTCCCTCCCCTTTTCCCATCCAAATTTAACTAGCCTATGTCCCATTCTTTTTGAGTGCTGCTAGGTGATTGCTCCAATCCCCTGAATGAGCCAAGGAACAAATGGTTGATTCAGTCCTAGTGTAAGCAAAACTCATACAATTATAGCTATCTAAATATCACTTTTGCTGCCTCAAAGAAAGATTAGCCTTGCTCTTCTTAGCCCCAAGGGGAAGAACTAGGAACAATGAATGGAAGTTACAGAGACAAATTTAGATTTGACATTAAGGAAAAACTTCCAAAGCAATTAGAGTTTTCCCAAGGTGGAAGAGATTGGTAGTGAGTCTCCTCTCACTGAAAGGCTTAAAGTAAAGACTAGATGGCTTATCACACATGTTGTAGAGAGAAATCTTCTCCAAATCAGATGGCCAATAAGGTCCAACTCAGAAATGTTGGGATTCCAGGATGCAGAGTTGGTGAGATTTCCAGACTCCATGGAAGGTTATGGATGCATTCCTTTCAGTCTAGGATCACTCCTCACATCATACCACATAGTTTTTCTCCACTTCTCTTGGTATTCTCTGACTCTATTGTGTCTTATCTATTACGGGGATGTCTGAGTTCATATCAGGACCACAAATGGACCATCTCAATAAAGAAAGTTTCAGATTATGTGTGCAGATATTTGTGCATGTGTGTAAATATGGGGGTGTGGTGAGAACATTGATTCTCAGAAATAAGAAAGACACACAATTG
Organism: Monodelphis domestica; assembly: GCF_027887165.1. Taxonomy (NCBI): domain Eukaryota; kingdom Metazoa; phylum Chordata; class Mammalia; order Didelphimorphia; family Didelphidae; genus Monodelphis; species Monodelphis domestica. The sequence goes on from NC_077227.1 coordinate 734,060,044, forward strand.
TTTATTGACAGTTTTCACTTTTCAGCAGGTTGTCATGGTGACTATAAATTGCACCCCAAGGGGCCGAGGGATCAGCCCTGTTCAATGAATTGCCTGACTTCAGATCATTGGTTTGGTGTGGGTGGCATGCCCTTGGGGTCTGGTAGCAAGTATTTAATAAATTATTCCCACCTTGTCTGGAAAGTATTCCTCTATAAAAATAATTACACTCCTACATGCCTAGAAGAAATTCAATTTAATTTGAGTCAACTTAAAAGGTATTATATTTGTAGAAGTTGCTTCCTCCCTCAGACCAAGGTATCCCTGAGGCTGGCTCTCCATCACACAGGAATTCCTTTAGGATAGGGTGGGTTCCCTTCATTAGATTAGAACCTTGATGGCAAACTTATGACACACATGCCAAAGAGGGCATGCAGAGCCTCTCTGTGAGTATGTATGCCACTGCCTGCCTTCCCCCTCTCCACAACACCTGAGGACATTTTTTCACATCATCCACCCCTCTGCCCAACAGCTCATTGGGAACACTTTCTCCCTCCCCTGTCTGAGGTAAGGCCAAGGGATGGGGGGGGGGGGCAGGCAAAGCACTCAGTTGGGGAGGGAGGGGTTCAGCATGGCATGTGATTTCTAAAATGTTCACCATCACTGGATTAGAAGTCCTGGAGATTGTCTCTAGTATCTAACCAGAAGATCCTTTGATCCTCAGAAGAACAACAGGTTTCCCTAAGGACAGAAACTGTCTCCCAGCCAAACCAAAGGGTTCCTGAGAGAAGTCAGATTTCTCATCAAATTCCCAAGGACTGAGATCATATCTCCTCAAGCACACCAAAGACAGTCATCATCTATTTCCTCAATGAACTCTCCAGATCCCTTAGTTCAAGATTCTGTCTTTGGGACTTTGGTTCCTCACCCAGGGTCCCCAAGGACTGTGAGATCACAAAGACCAGGATAGATTCCAGGAGTGATCCTCAAAGATGATTTTCTCTTTACCCTTGCCCTCAACTGGAGTTCTCCAGGAAAATCTCTTAAATAAATTTTAGTTAAGATTCTAAATTTCCCCAAATTGGATAATGGGATCTCCAGCTCCTACACAGGAAAGTACAATGTGGGTAATGAGTATATTCAGTTGTTGCTGTTCTGGTTCAGTCATTTTTCAGTCCTGTCCAACTCTGAACCCATTTGGGGTTTTCTTGACAAAAATACAAGACTAGATTGCTTTTTTTCTCCTGCTCATTTTTAAAATCTGTTTGTTTGTTACATTATAGTTCCCAAGTATCTTCCTCCTTGCCTCCCTGCACTAGAGAAAGTATTATGTGATCAAATATATATATATATATGGATATATGGATATATAAAACTGTCTTGCTCATTTTTATTTATCAGTTCATTCTCTGGAGGTGGACACACACAGGTTATTCTTCAAATAATATTTCTGTTGAGAGATATATATGCATATGTATATATACATATATATATAATGCTATCTTGGTTCTGCTTGTTTCACTCTTCATACTTTCATGTAAGTATTTCCATGGTTTTTAATTGCCCCTCTTGTCAATTCTTACAGTTCTATAATATTCCCTCAAAATCATATTCCACAACTTGTTTAGGCATTCCTCAGTTGATGGGCATTCCCTCAATGTCAAATTCTTTGCCATCACAAAGAGAGCTGCTAAAAATTTTTTAGAAAACATAGGTTCTTTTCCTTTTCCCCTGATTATCTTGGGAAATGAACCTAATAATGATATTACTGGGTCAAAGGGTATATATAGTGACAACTTCCTTTATGAAATCTTTAGGGCACCCCTAGATCACATTAGATTGGATTATTAGGTTTGTCTTGGACTGAACAATAAACCTTCAAGTAGTACATATAATCTAATCATAAGCACTCTTTTTTGTCTTAGAAATTTCTCCTGTAGTATCTACGTCTCTTCATCCCCAGACTGAACTCCTCCTTCCCTAATCTCTATGTAAACCAATTCATTGTCTTTTCTTTATTCCTCAAATTGTATATAAATCTTCAGTTCCTTGGAAATTTCCATAGTCCAGATTCCCACTGGGTATTCATTTTCCCAGAGACATTCATTCTGATGTGGTATTGGTGTTGTGTGTGTGTACATGACTCTAGGTGGTGGCCAGAAGAACTCTGTCTCCTTTGTCCTGATTAAAGACTTGTTCTTTTTAACTACTTTGGTGGTTCTGTGTTTTTTAAGGTTGACGATAGTTTTAGAACTCTTTGGAAATAATTCTAGATTCTTCTGCAGAATGGTTAGATCATTTGACAGTTCTACCAATAATGTATAGGTATCCCCACTTTTACATATCCCCTCCAACATTTATCATTTTGTCCTTTTATCATTTTTCCCAATCTGATAGGTATGCAATGATATCTCCAAGTTGTTTTGATTTCCATTTCTCCAATTGACAATTATTTAGAGCATTTTTCCCTATAGACTATAGATAGCTTTGATTCCTTCATCCAAAAATGGTTTATATCTTCTGACCATTTATCCTCTGGGAAATGGCTCATATTCTTATAAATTTGGCAAAGTTCTCTATATAGTTTAGACATGATACCTGTATCCAAGAGATGCTCTCCAAAAGTTTTACAGATAAGGAAACTAAGGGAAGTGATTTAACCAGAGTAACACAACTAGTGAGTCTTCCTGACTCCAGGTCCAATATTCTATCCTAAGTTGCTCAATGAGCCTGGAACAACCTTTACTTCATCCTTCATAGAAAATGCATAAGAAGCAAATGACTCATAGAGCCCATGAACAAATTTAGAAACATAAATGATTAAATTAAATCATTAGACTCTCCCAAAGAAGACTTTGGGGATGCTGACAGTGTTACTCATTAACCTTAGTCCTGTACTCTCTGAACAACTCAGGACAATAGCATCAAGCATCCTTCCTCCACCCCATGTCATGGCTTTAGGCTTTCAGCAACAGGGTCATCATCCTTTTCCTTCTCCAAAAAACAAAGGATTTAACATACCAATCCATCAAGAGGCAGTTATTAAGCACCTACTATGTGTCATACATTGGACTAAGAACTGAGGATATCAAGGCAAAAATGAAACAGATCCTGTCCTCAAAGAATTTAGGAATTTATATTCTAATCTCCCTAGAGGAGGTCCAGGGCCCAAACTCAAGAATTCTCCAACTCCTGTAATCACCATATTACTTCTATATTTAGATCTGGAAAGAGCCTTAAAGGCCATCAATCAACACCCCCATTTAGCCTGGCACCTTCCAGGGGGCAGTGGCTGTGGATTCAATTCCCTGGTTGCTGATTGACCCAAATTCAAAACACATGTCTAACTCTCTGATTGATCAAACCAAAATACAAATTCCCTTCTCACAATAGGAAAGGCTCTCTAGTCTTTAGAGCTTACCTGGCTCATAAACCCACAAGGGAATCTCCTTTGAGGTACAAATATCTCCTTTCCTCTGCTTGATGTTCACAAAACAAAATTCATTCTTTATTTTTTTTCACCATCTCAGACCCAATTCTAGTTCTCCCTTCAGCAGATCTCTAGCCAAACCAAAGACCAAGACTCCTTTAGGGAGATTTGCCCCAAACATAAAGAAAGGAGAAGGAAAAGGAAAAAAACAACAACTGAGATCAAGAAAAGGCTATTTATAAAGTCAAAACCTCCAGAGCTCATTCTGTGGGACAGAAGTTTAAAACCTTCAAAATTGAGTCCCTACGAATTATTGCTAGGATTTTTTTAGAAGTCCCTTAAATTGGTTTTCAAATGGAGAGGGTGCATTTCTTCATTCTTATATAACTCCAAAATGACAGAACATTTTGGACGATACATTTTTTCAATCTTTCCCAAATGAAATCACCTTTGGTAAAGGACCAAGCAGGGGAAATTTACCTTGAAAGGGGAGCTTTGTGAAAGGACCAAGCAATTTAACAGTAGAGGTAAAGGGGAGGGAGGAAGACATATGCAATGAACAGTAGTCAAAATGCCTCAATTTCCCAGCATCATTGGGGAACAAGGCGTTCCAGTGGCATGATTTCCTCAGCAATTGATGCTTACCTTTTAAAATGCCAAAACTTTCAAAACTGAAGCTCTTCCCTAGAGAATCTTTCTACCATATATTACCCACTTGAACCTGCCTTCTTAAACAGAGCACAATTGTAATTCCAACTTTTCTTGATGACTCATGTTCATAATCAATGTCACTTAGGGTAATAGGAATAATCGCTCCCATTTCTATTGTGATTTCAGCTTTTACCAAGTTCTTACCGCCTCAATAGCAATGGGAGGTAGATTGATTATTATAATTCCCATTTTACATATGAGAAATCCAGGATTGTCACCAGGGGGGGCCCAGCAACTCTTAACCATTGTCTATTAAGACATAGAAAGAGTGCATTCTTTGTGGGCTAAGGAAGAAACGTGCAAAAGTCATAGATCCTAGAATTACTGAATGATAAAATATTGAACTATTGAAGTCAACATGTATGAGGAAGCTAAGCATCAAGTGACTTGTTAAGTCATGTAACTCAAAAGTACTACATAGTGGAAAGATCATGATCTCTGGATCTTGAGCCCTTCTATATCCATATTTACCACAATAGTAATTAGGAAGTGGACTGAGTTGGTCAATCTGTGCCCCTCCAAAGGAGATAAAAGCAGGAATTAGGGGTGGGAGACAGTGTGTTGCAGTAAAGGCAGAGGACTTGAATTCAAATTCTGCCTCTGCCATTCTGGGCCTTAATTTCTTCAACTATAAAATGGTGAGATGTTCTAAGGACCCTTCTAGGTCTAGATCTATGATCCTAAGATATAGGATGGCAGATTTCAATTCAATTACAGAAAGAACTGTAAAAGAAACAATCAGGGCTGTCCAACAATGGAATGGGCTGCTTTGAGAAGCAATGATTTACAAAGGGACATTTGGCATCAGCAGTTCAAATTCTTCATACAAAGGAGGAATATAGAGCTCAGAGACTAGAAATGTCTTACAAGACCAAATATCTTATAACAGCAAAGTCAAGAACACTTTGTCAAGTCAAGTCAAGTCAAGAATCATGGATCTCAATTGAGAAGGGACTTTGGAGACCTTCTATTCCAACCTCTTTGTTTTACAGATAAAAAAACTGAGGTCAAGAGACATTAAGTGACTTTCTCCAGGTTAACTAATGAGCAGGGATGGATCTTAAACTCAACTCTTCTGGCTCCAAGTCCAGGTTTCTTTCCATGATGACAGACTGAAGAACCCACTGGGAAGACGGGTTTTTGAATTAATAAACCAAAGCTTGAACACCCCTACTTGGCACTAAGTGGGGGAGCTCACAAACCACTTAGAGAGCTCCACCCTTTCAACTCAATCAGTCAGAACCTTGTGAATTTTTTGTGATGAGTTTATACCCTCAAAGGATGAGAAGTGGAACCCACAAACATTGCCCCCAAGGGCAGTGCTAAGCAAATTTAAAGACTGTAATTGGTCCCCATAAAGTGGAGGAAGGGACAGGAGGGATATAAATAAAGATCCATAAAAAGGTCCTGAACTTCCTTTCAGGAAGATCTTCATCCTGAATTTTCAGGTTGAAGGAGCTTGAGCTGGGACTGCACTCTTGGGCTGCTTCTGGTGAAACTGCTCCTGGATCTTCTCCTTTGGAGCTTTGCCTGGTTGTGTGAAAAGCTGACCTTCCTTTCCTGACTTCTGGAGAGATTAGTTCTGGAGAGGTCTCCCTGTCTTGTAGGAGGCCATGTGGGTTGAACCTTTGCTTAGTTCACCACCAAGTCCCCTGGCTGAGGGGTTAATGAGCCCTGTGTGGGTTGAGCCAGGGATGGTAGCAACATTTAGGGTGATAAGCTAGACTTCTTACTCTACCCTCTTTCACATTTCTCTACTTTCACTCATTCCACCTCTTTGTAAATAAAGCTACTGAAAGTCAATTTGACTTGGGCTGTATTAATTTTAAAATTGGTGACCACAGTATTATCTTAGAATTCTTATATATTTAGTCCAACCATAAAATTTAATCCCTACACCACCCATCCCAGTCATTTAAACTAACTACTGCAAAACAGAACTTTAACAAAGCAAGAGTAATGAATGGAGAAGCCTCTTGTGAGATTTATTAACATCACAAGCTGCTGTTGCAAAAGTGGTCATTCATCACCAAGAAAGCATCTGAAGCAAAGATAGTAGGGGAAGAAAGCTTGCCTCTATGGAGCAGTTACTGGCTTTGTAAGCATCTCTTCAGATCAGACATACTGCTCAGACTCTTTATTTCTTCGCCTAATTATCATGTACCATTCCTACCCCCTCAGCCTCCTCCCCAAGTCCACGCTGATACTGACCATTTGGAGTTTCCCAAGGGCAGCTACCCTGAAGGTCTGGGATGGTTAATATTATAACTCTTAAGCCCCCACCAGTGTGTGCCCCCATTAAGAGCTGCTAGGCATCAATGAACTTTTTAAAGAGACCTACTGAGAGGCTATAGCAAGAAGAGTTGATCTAATATATCTTCCTCCAAAGAGAAGCTCATACACAAGGAGTCTGGGGGGAATGGACTAAATATCACAAAGAATGATATGTGTCAAAGGGATACCTCCTGACTCCTGGTCTTTTTCTCCCTTTGTAGCATCCTCATGAAGTTCCCCTTAGGTATAGCTATCTTCTGGGTAGTTGATCCCTTGTTGATCAGGCTACTTCTCCAGTTGGCCAGGCTGATCTGCTGCTTCTGTTACTATTCCCTCCCCCCCCACCACTTGATTTGGTTCCAGGAAAGGAGAAGACTCCACCTGTTTCCATTCTACTTCACTAGATGCTGAAAAGACTTAACTGCTCTGGGCTAAGTCACTCAACTGCCACTGAGTAATCTCCAAACTTGCAATACTTGAATGTCACTGCTTCAGGACATTCATCCCAAAGTTGCTTCTCAGTCACCTCCCTACTCCTGGGATTACTACTACCACCTCTACAGATTCTGCTACCAACCCTGGTCTTTGATAGGACCTCTTATGGAACCTCTGGATCTCTCAAAATGATAAGATTGCTGCCAAGATGTCAGGACATATCCATCTCAGAATAGGGAAGAAAGAATAATGAATCACAGGAAGTCACATGTTCCCAACCTTCAAGGCCAGATGGGAGACAGGGCAAGGAACTGTCCTTTTTGGTTCCTATGGGGGAAAAAAAGCCCCAAGGATTATTGCCTTCCTGAAATTAAATGGGAGAACAGAGGCACAACCTTTCTTTTTCCAGGGAGACCTGTCTGACCTCAGTATGAACAGCTTCTCTTTGTCTGTTCTCTTAATGGTTTAGGTTTTTTTTTTAATAATAAATTTGTGGAAGCCATTCCCTCTAATCCTTTTATCCTTCATTACTTCATTCTTCAGTTGAATAATTGTAATTGTTCTTTTTATACAGAACTCATAAGGTATCACTTGATCTTCTCAGCCAATAACAAGATATTTCCTGGGTGGCATCATCTACATTTCATCCAGTGACCAACAGTACTATGACCTTTTCAAATTAATTAAGGACTCATCTACCCATTGTAATGAGGTTTATAGGAAAATTCCTTGTAATGAAATAGGACACTCATAAATGATCCGATGTTAACAAAAGGAGATTAATGGTGTCTTAGCAGGAAAGGCATATTACACAAAGATGAGCATTAAGGACTCCCCATGTTGATTCAGCTAAGTAGAGCTCCCCCACTTCTGAATTGTGCATCCAACAGTCAAGCATCAAAGAACTCTTACAGCCTCTCAAAACCATTGTGAATTCAAGAACCAGGAAATGATATCAATAGCTTCAGTTTTTAGTGTCCTGAGACAATTAAATCTTGAGATGGTTTCAAAACCTTTTAAGGGAAAACTCATGTGTCATGTGGTTAGGATCATGGACAGAACTGGAAGAGAAGATCTTAGTCATTAGTAAGTGCAGTGTACATTGTACCATTTAGGGCTTAGAATGAAGGGGGAAAGGAGAAGGAAAAGGAATAAGTATGTACATAGCACCAACTGTATGCCAAGCAATGACCTAAGGGATTTTCCAACTATTATATCATTTAATCCCCACCACAATCCTGGGAAGTGGTTGCTATTATTATCTCCATTTTATAATTGAGGAAACTGAGGAAGCCAGGGATTGTATGATTTGCTCAACATCTTATAGACAGTAAGTGCATAATTGCACTCAAGTTCTCTATCTATTGCACTACCAACTGCCTCAATAAACCAAGAGACTAGTTTTTCCCAGGGAGCCAAAGGACACATTGACTCCATGTTGGTATATTTAGAGCCCTGGACCTCAAACTGCAACCACATTCCCCTTCCAAACCCAGGAAAAGGGTCACACCACAGTCCATCCTCCCTTCTCCCACCCTACCCATTGCTACATACAGTTTCTCTCTCCAGGAACCTCATTGTTCTTGAGGATTAGGAAGAGAGTGAAGAGTCCCTTTATGTTGATCATTCTGTTTCACTGGATCTTAAAAGTGGAAGTAAAAGTAGTCTTAAAGGTCATATATTGCAACCTACTCATTATATGTTTGGGGAACTTAGAAGACACAGAATCCTTAAGTGATTTGTTGATGATCACACCAGTAGGAAATGGCAGGACCAAGATTCAAACTTAAATCCTTTGATTCCCAGTTCTTTTTGTTCTACACAGAAAAGGCTGGTCTTACATATAGACAAATGTGATGGCTGCCTTAGCTGTTGGGATTTTAGCCATGTCAAGGAGGCCTCTATGCTCTTAAAAATAAATAAACAAATAAATGAATGAATAAATAAAATAAAAATCTATTCCTGGTGCTTCATATCTCTATTTCAAAGATTTAACCTCTGTAAAATAAAAATAATTCTTAGGGTAGCCTGGAACTTATCAGTACTTTATATCAAGAACAGTTTATCAGATCCATTGCCAAGCACAGATTTTGATAGCAAGAAAATACTAAAATGAGTATATTTGTGAACAGGGATAAGCTGAAAGCAGAAAAAGAGAAAAGGATTAGCAGGGAGAAACTAAGATAAAGGGAAACACACAATTAGTGATCATAACACTGAATGTGAACAGGATGAACTTACCCATAAAACAGAAAAGGATAGCAGAGTGAATTGAAAACCAGAATCCCACAATATCCTGTCTACAAGAAATATATTTAAAGCAGGGAGACAGATAAACAGAGTAAAAATAATGGACTTGACCAGAATCCATTAAACCTCAACTAAAGTAAAAAAAAAAAGAGTAGAGGGTAGCAATCATGATCTCAGACAAAGCAAAAGTAAAAAATTGATCTAATCAAAAGAGATAAGGAAGAAAATTACTTCTTAACAAAAGGCTCCATAAACAATGAAGAAATATTAACACTAATTAGATATTCACCAAGTGGCATAGGATTCAAGTTCCTAAAGGAGAAGTTATATGAGTTACCAGAGGAAATAGATAGTATAATATTACTAGTGGGGGGTCCTCAGTCATCCCCTCTCAAAAGCAGATAAATTCGATAAAAAAAATAAACAAGAAAGAAATTAAGGAAGCAAGTAGAACTATATAAAAATTGATCTGATAGACCTCTGGAAAAAACTGAAAGGGTACAAAAAAGAATATAACTTTCTGTCAGCGGAATATGGTACCTTCACAAAACTTGACCAAATTGTGGGGCACAAAAACCTCACAACCAAATAGAAATATTAAATGCATCCTTTTCAGATGATAATAAGTTAAAAATTACACTAAACAAAGGGATAGAGGAAAAGACTAGAAATGAACTAGAAACTAAATAATCTTATCCTACAGAATGAATAGATCAAAGAACAAATCATAAAAATAACAAACAATTTCATTAAAGAGAATGACATGGAAGAAAAGACAACATACCAAAATTTGTGGGATGTAACCAAAGCTATATTTAGGGAGAAATCTATAACTCTAAATGTTTATATCAGTAGTATAGAGAAAGAATCCACACCTATCATATTGGCTAATATAAACAAAAAGGAAAATGATGAATGTTGGACGGGATATGAGAAAATTGGGAAACTGTTGGTGGAACTGTGAACTGATATAATCATTTTGGTGGGCATTCTAAAACCATTCCCAAAGGGCCAAAATATTGTGCATACCCTTTAATACATAAATATCACTAAGTCTATATATACCAAAGACACTGAAAATAGGGGGAAATTACCTACTTGTATAAAAATATTGATATCAGTTCTTTTGTGGTGGCAAAGAATTGGAAACTGAAGGGATGTCCATCAACTGGGGAATCGATGAACGAATTATGGTATATGGCTGTATTGGCATGTTATTGCACCATAAGAAATGAGCAATATGAGTTCAGAAAAACCTTGAAAAACTCATATGAACTGATGCAAATGAAGTGAACAGAACCAGGAAAACACAATATACAGTAACAGAATCATTGTATAATGATTAACGGTGAAGGACAAAAATATTATCAGCAAAACAAAGTTCCAAGATAATCCCAAAGGACTCATGTATTGATTTAGAATCTTGAACCCTAGAAACTATATTTCCCACAATCCTCTTTTCCTTTTCCTGTTGTACATCATTAGTTAATTTGATATTTAGTTTCATCTTCTTTTACACTGGTGCTCTCCTGGAAGCTCTCTCTCTGACTTGTACCAGTATGGAGGAAGGGAGCGTTTTTTTTTTCCTTTCCCTGGTTTTAATTCCTCTTTGTTCTAAGTGGATTTTAATAAATAGTATTAAATTAATACTTGGAGTATTGAATATTAATTTTAATCATGATTTTTAAAATGCCCTCCACAGCAAAAGAAGGATTTCTGGAGACTTATTGCAGATCAAAGTATGCCATTTTCACTTTATTTCCCTTGTGATGTTTTCATTATATGTGTAATATGTGCCTTCTTTTACTGTAGAAGCAGTTATTGACAGCCTTTCTATAATCCATATCAGACTATTTACCAAGCTGAGAAAGGAGGAAGGAGCACTTCCTCCCTCCACTGCCTATGTGAGGGTGCAGTTTGGGCACTCAGTCTCTAAAAGGTTCACCATCACTATCCTAGAGTCTCAGGGAACTGGGGGTTTAAGGAGGGCTCCTTCTTCCTTTGGGGAAGGCTGAAAGGGCTTCTCTAATACCACCCTCTCTCCACCAGGCCTGGTGCTTCCTAGATGAGATTGTTCCCCCCCTCCTACCACCACCACCTCACTTCCACCACCCCCCAAAGTCAGGTCATTTTCCCTGAATTGTGCCCCAAGCAGGCCCCAGCGAATAAGAAAATCTTAAGTCCCAGGCCTGAGTCATCATGGTTCCTGGAGGCAGACAGCCTTTAGAAGGTGACCCTAAAAGAGAGAGTTAACTATAAATCTTGATATTAAAAAAAAAACAAAGGAAAGGACTGTTTGAGATTTCTATATTTATCACTGGCACCATCTCCTTGGAATTCTAAAGCTGTGGCTGGCCAATAAATGTCCATTAAAACCCCCAAATCAAATCTGGTCCTAAGAAACCTATACTTGCAGGACGCAATGTCCTATGAAGTGTGTATAATGGGGTGATTTATTTTGCTAAAACAAAAGTCACAGCGACACCAAGAAGAGGGAGCCTCATCCCGCCCCTTCCCTGAGCCCTCGGATGCTGATGGGCTTTGGCTTTCCTGCTTCTGGACGGCTTCCTGAAAATGGTCCCTCTGGTCTCCTGGGGCTGGACAAAGCAGGGGTGGCCACTGGCTATGGACACCGTATTCGGAACAAGAAAAAAATCTGGCAGATGGTCCGCAGGGTGCGGAGCCTACCATCCTTTTCTTCATGTATGTGCCATCCCCTGAACATCCAGGACGTCCTAGGATCACAGATTTGAAGCTCAGATCAGTGTTAGAGTGGAACAATGCAGAAATCACCTAGACCTGGTCCCTACATAAAGAGACCGAAGAGGAAAAGTGTTGTCACCTGGGTCAATTGTTTAGATTCTCTGAGCCTCAATGAGTTCATCTGTAAAATGGGCATGCTTATCCTTGTATTATTTTTCTCACTGGTTTGGTATAATAAAAGTGTCATACAAAATGGGTTGCTGTCATTTACAAGATGTATAATTTTACTCATGTATTGAACTTCCAACATAAAAATTCCATCCATCAAGGCAGCTTGGCAGCTCCTCTTCAACTCACCATTTTAGAGAGTGGTCCAGGGGCACTGAGAAATGAAATGACTTGTCCAGGGTCGCGCAGCAAAACCAGAGCTCTGAGCCTGGAATCAGGATGACCTGAGATCAAATCCAACCTCAACTGTATATTAGCTATGTGACTCTGGACAAGTCACCTAACCTTGATTTTCCTCAGTTTCCTCAACTATAAAATGGGTATGATAATAATAACATACTTTATAGATTTATGATTAGGAAGATCACAAATGAGATATATGCTTCTTCTCTTCCCCTTCTTCATGCCACCTGCTTTGGGTGCAATAAGGGCATGAGAGACAAGGAAGAATGGGGAAATACTGTGGGAAGCAGAAAGCTCTTGGAGGAATTGCGTCCTCATGAGAATCCTCGTCTCCCAGCACCCATTCAGTGGTGGCATTCTAGTGGCCAAGGAAGTGGCCAGGATGCCAAGGAAGACAGCCCCCTCCCCAACTGAGCACGGACCCCCAGACCCAAAAGCCTGTGTGCTTTAATCCGGGGAGCATTTAGAGAAAAACTGAACCAGTCCCTTCTCCCCCATCCCAGTGATGTTTGGACACAGGCGATCCGGCAGGGGTTTTGTGGGACCTTGTTTTCTCTGGCTAACTAACTAACAGCTCCTCTACTGCCTTCTGCCAGCCGCCCCCAAGTCTGAACTTTCAAAATGCAATGTGGGTGGAGACTCTAAATTTGGAAATCCTTGTTCTCCCACCACTAAAAATAAGCCACCCTGGCTGTCCGGCGTGGTATGTGTCAGACCCCAACGGTAACCCCAAATGACAACCAAGGAAAATAAAGCTGATCTATTAGCCTTGACACCTCTCCCTCCTCCAGCTCTCCTTCCAAGACTGTTTAGTTCCAGAGAAATATAATTATGGCTTATTAAGTCATAAGTGCCATTGGAATAAGAAAGCAACTAGATCTTTGGCTTACTCCGGGAAGAAAGGAAAACATTTCCAAAAAGGAATTCTTTAGAACCCACAAGAATTTAAGGTCTGGGAGTTGCTCGTGACAAAGGGATGGATAGAGGAGTGGGTTGAAGTTGTTTTGGAACATCAGGATATTCCTCTCTCTAGGAAACAGAAATTTGAACTAAGTCACAGAATATAGTGGGGGAAAACAATAAATAAATTCATGGACTGTGTCTGTGTTCGGAGAGGAACCACTTAATTCCTGCCACAGGTGAGTGAAATTGGGTTTATTTTTTTATAAACTTCTTGCCTTATACATCCATTAAGGGAAGCAGTGGAAAGAAAGCTGGACTTGAAGACACAGAATTAGAGTTTGAATCCCAGCTCTGCCATTTATTCTTCGGTTGACTTTGGGAAAATGGCATCTATGAACCTCAGTTTCCCTATGTGTAAAATGATGAGGCTAGACTATCAAAGGTGCAAACCTGCAGCCTTTCATTGTAAAATGCTTAGCCCAATGCCAGAGAAGTAGTAAGCACTATATAATTATTAGCTATTATTATTAAGTAGGATAGAGTGCTGGTGTCAAAAAAACTCAAATCTGGTTTTGGACACTTCTAGCCATTTGGTCCTGGGCAAGTCATTTAATCCTATTTGCCTCAGTTTCCTCATCTGTAAAATGGTCTGGAGAAGAAAATAGCAAATCACCTTAGTACCTTGCCAAGAAAACTTTAGCACCCAGAATTTAGCCAATAAATAAAATGAGGGCATCTCCCTACATACAATGGAGCATGCAATCTGTTATGGGTCAATCATGTGCCTTCCTCTGTGAAAATCACTCCATGAGGTCAGATTCTTCTATAAGGGATTGTTTCTTCTAATTGGTCTACAATTTGGACCCAAATAGAGTCACAGAGAATTGGACATGACTGAACAACAACAGCAACAACAAGGAACTTAGTCTTACGTGCAGTGTTCATTTAAATACCTTAAAACAACTCTCAAATCCTCCCCTCGACTCTCGTCCAGGCTAAATATCCCCAGGACTTCCCATTAGTTCTCAGAGGAAGTGATTCAATGCCTTTTATCATGCTAGTGGTCATCCTCTGGGTGCCCTCCAGATAATAACTTTACTCATTTATAGCACCCAGAACTGAATGATGTTCATCCATATCCAACTCTTCAGACCCCATTTGAGGTTTTCTTGGCAGAAAGACTAGACTGGTTTGCCATTCTTCTCCATCCTTCTCTAGCTTATTTTACAGGAGAGGAAACTGAGGCAAACTGAAGTGACTTGCTCTTAGTTACTCAACCACTAAGTGTCCGAGACCAGATTTGAACCAGTTCTATTCCAAAGTATTGCCCTAAGAAGCCTCTCCAGTTTTGTGCTTGGGGAGTCCATTTGTTAACCCCAAGTATAAAACTTGACATTTGTCTGTATTCTATTTCATTGTATCAGATGCAGCGCCATGTTCTTCCCTATCATCCATCCAGTGTGTTACTTATCCCTCCCAAGCAAACTTGTCAGCGAGTTAGATAAGCGTGACATCCATGCACTTACCCCAATCGATAATTAAAGCAGTAAGCTTAAATTAAATTAAATTAAATTAAAGCAGCAAAGCTAGAGATCTCTGGCCAAGTTGATGTCACACTGTTTAATAGCTATCCGCCGAGTCCAATTCATTCTCCATCCAGCTGATTTTGCTTCAATTTTGACCAAATCCTCCCTTTTTGCCTTTGGATTCGAGTTAGAACATTAGCACACTCTTTGCTCCAATCAAGGTAAATTCAGGGGTCAGCATCTCCCCTATCCGACAGACTAGTAACCCCTGAGGAAAAAAAAAAGAGGAAACAGAGTGAGATTAGCACCATCTTTCCTTTGGAAGCCCTCCCATCCCTTGTGATGACTGCTTTCTTTTCAAGCTGAATACTAACCTACTCTCTAGTGATATGTCCTAGAATTTCCCAGGATAAAGTCAGGTTCATTGACCCCTAGTTTGCCAACTCTGTTCTCTTCTTTTTTAAACACGGAGACAAAATTTCTCTTCTTCAGTTTGGTGGCACCTCTCCTATTCACTAACCATCATTTTAATGAGTCAGAAAATTTTGTTTTTGAATATGTCAAGCTCCCTGACCTATAGTTTTTCAAACTCTTTTCTTTCTCTCTTCTTTGAAATTCTCCTTTTCTTCTCCACACAGTAGTATAGACCTTGGCTAGACACAGAGTTTTCTCTCTGTAATTGTTTTCTTCTTTTTTTAAACCCTTCCCTTCCATCTTAGAATCAACACTGTGCTTTGATTCCAAGGCAAGTGACTTGCCCAGGGTCACACAGATAGGAAGTATCTGAAGCCTGGTTTGAAGCCCGTCTCTAGCCACTAAATCTGACCAGAATGGAATGCTGGGAAGAGAGCAGAATTCCATCAAAGGTAGGTGGTCTGTCTGAGGTGAACTGAGACACCAAGACATCCAACAGAGATCATAACAAAAGAGCCAGCCATCCTGCCCACTTCTCTGGAGAGAACCATCTCATGAAGCTCAGCTGCGCCATTATTAATACATCAGGGGTCAAGAAGGTTTGTTGGAGAGGCTATTTTTAACCAATCCCTCACTCGGAGTTTTAGACAAATCCGGTCACCAAGTCAACCCACTTACACCTATAAATCCTGCCTAGGAAATGTAGTACCTATTTATAGCAGCCAAGTCTTGGAAAAATGCAGCAGCATTCACTTCCCCCTCCCATGGCACCGCCATCGATCTCCCAGAGGCCCCCAAGGAGCCAGAGGAGAGCCAAGGAGTGAGAGAGTTGGGTTCCTCTTCAGAACAGCCCACATGGATGCAGCTCTCCAAGAGCCTTTTCATCATGATAAGGCAGTGAGCTTGGGGGTGTGCTCTTAACAGCTGCGTTGGGAAGGCAGAGTTGATTGCTGGAGAGCTGGATGAGTGGGTTGGTACCAGAACAGTAACTAGGGCAGGCTCAATCAGGCACTGACCCCCGGTTCAAAGGGAGGAAAGGACAGGGCTCAGGACCGGAGTAGAGGATCAGAGCACTATTGATTTCAAGTCCTGGGAGGTTGGTGATATCTTTCTCCCCATTTTAAGATTTGAACTCGCATCTTCTTGACTGTAAGCACAATGCACTATTTCCCCCTGCTGCCTCTCCCTCTCAGGATCCAAAGACAACCTTTATGCCCCAGATGATAGAATTTCCAGTAAATAGCGCTGGCTAACCTATCAATGGGATTTTTTAAAAATAGATTTTATTGGTATTTGTTGTTTTTACATTGCCTAGATTCCCCCTGTGCCCTCTCTCCCCCAGAGTCATCCTCTTTAACAAAGGATTTTTTAAAAATAAGATACAAATTCAGCAAAATCTAGGAGCACCCAGAAAACTCTGATGTCAGATATGGCGTTCCACACTATGGAACCCATCTCTATGGAGGGGAGAGTTGAGTGTCTTCTCATCTCTCTCGATCCTGGTCACTTTCCAGCATTCTATTTCAGTTGTGTGTTGATCATCCTTTCCATTGACCTCACGGCCACTGGGTCGATTGCTTCAGTGGCTCTGTTGACTCCACTTTGCATCCTATAATGTAAGTTTCTCTGTGATTCTCTGTATTCATCATATCTTTCTCACGGCATGTTGATGTCCCAGATTTTGTTCAGCTATTCCTCTGTCAATAGAAACTTTGCTTTCGGTTCTTTAAAACCACGAAAATATAATAATAATGATATTCTTGCTCCAAATACTCATGTGGATGGAGAGCCTACTTTTTGTCAGTAACCTCTTTGGGTCTAGCAAAGATTCCTTCCCTGTCAATGACTAATTGGTGGATACCTCAGTAGGTATCCACCAATTAGAGATATTTTTTGTTGTTTAGGGAAGGTCTAAACAATAAGCTTTCATGATTGTATTTAAATGATCCAAGATTCTGTATGATTTGTCTCTGATCACCAAGAGAAATCACTGACCAATACCATTAATCAAGAAACTGATTTTTTAATGCCCAGAACTCTGTGTCTCATCATTTTATCCTCTTCCCTCTGTCCTCTCCAGGCATTTAGCCCTCCCAACATCCACTCACCTTTATTTTCCATTTCTTCTTAGCCCCTGGCTCCTTCCCTGCCACCTATGAGCATTCCCAGGTCTGCATTTATCTTCCTTTAAATAAAAAAACCCTGACCTTCTAAGAGACAGAAAGGAGGATCAGTGGAATAGACTTGGGGTAAATGACCTCAGTAAGACAGTCTTTGACAAACCCAAAGATCCCAGCTTCTGGGACAAAAATCCAGTATTTGATAAAAACTGCTGGGAAAATTGGAAGACAGTATGGAAGAGATTAGGTTTGGATCAACACCTCACACCCTACACCAAGATAAATTCAGAATGGACAAATGACTTGAATATAAAGAAGGAAACTATAAGTAAATTAGGTGAACACAGAATAGTATACATGTCAGACCTTTGGGAAGGGAAAGATTTTAAAACCAAGCAAGACTTAAAAAGAGTCACAAAATTTAAATAAATCATTTTGACTACATCAAATTAAAAAGTTTTTGTACAAACAAAACCAATGTAACTAAAATTAGAAGGAAAGCAACAAATTGGGAACCAATCTTCATAACAAAAACCTCTGACAAAGGTCTAATTACTCAAATCTATAAAGAGCTAAACCAGTTGTACAAAAAATCAAGCCATTCTCCAACTGAAAAATGGGCAAGGGACATGAATAGGCAATGTTCAGTTAAAGAAATCAAGACTATTACTAAGCACATGAAAAAGTGTTCTAGATCTCTTATAATCAGAGAGATGCAAATCAAAACAACTCTGTGGTATCACCTCACACCTAAGCAGATTGTTCAACATGACAGCAAAGGAAAGTAATGAATGCTGGAGGGGATGTGGCAAAGTAGGGACATTAATGCATTGCTGGTGGAGTTGTGAATTAATCCAACCATTCTGGAGGGCAATTTGGAACTATGCCCAAAGGGAGCTAAAAGACTGTCTGCCCTTTGATCCAGCCATAGCACTGGTGGGTCTGTACCCCAAAGAGATAATGGACAAAAAGACTTGTACAAAAATATTCATAGCTGCGCTCTTTGTGGTGGCAAAAAATTGGAAAATGAGGGGATGCCCTTTGATTGGGGAATGGCTGAACAAATTGTGGTATCTGATGGTGATGGAATACTATTGTGCTCAGAGGAGTAATAAAGTGGAGGAATTCCATGGAGACTGGAACGACCTCCAGAAAGTGATGCAGAGCGAGAGGAGCAGAACCAGGAAAACATTGTACACAGAGACTGATACACTGTGGTACAATCGAAGGTGATGGACTTCTCCATTGGTGTCAATGCAGTGTCCCTGAACAATCTGCAGGGATCTAAAAAATACTATCCACAAGCAGAGGATAAACTGTGGGAGTAAAAACACCGATGAAAAGTAACTGCTTGACTACAGAGGTTGAGGGGACATGATCGAGGAAAGACGCCATATGAGCGCCCTAATGCAAATTCCAACAACAAGGAAATGGGTTCAGAGCAAGGACACATGTGATACCCAGACGAATCGCGCGTCAGCTAGGGAAAGGGTGGGGGTGGGGGGTTGGGGGAAGGAAAAGAAAATTATCTGTTTCCAATGAACAATGTATGAAAATGACCAAATAAAATAATGTTTAAAAAAAAAAAAACCCTGACCTTCCATCTTGGAATCAATACTGTGTATTGGCTCCAAGACAGAAGAGAAGTCAGGGCTAATCAATGGAGGTTGAGTGACTTGCCCAGGGTCACACAGCTGGGAAGTGTCCAAGGCCAAATTTGAAGCCAGGAGTTCCCCATCTCCAGGCCTGACTCTCTATCCACTGAGTCACATAAGTACTTCCTCTACCTTTATCTTTTAAAAAACTCTCATTTGGCCCTAAGTCTTCCTCAAGACAGTCTATATCTCTCTACCATTTCACAGTCAAAGGAGTGGCAGGAACTCCTGAGTGAGTGGTTTTAGCACCATAGATTGGCATGTTTTCTACAATTTATAATCTCAGACACCTCCCTCCCCTCCCTTCTCTCTCCCATTCCTTCTCTTTGGGTCTGTCTCTTTGTGATTGTCCGTCTTTCTTTATATACACACCCATCTTTCTCCCCTCCCTCTCCTCCCTCTCTCTTTTTCTCTGTCTCTATGTGTCTCTCTTTTTTTTTTAAACCCTCACCTTCTGTCTTGGAGCTTGTGTATTGGCTCCAAGGAAGAAGAGTGGTAAGGGCTAGGCAACGGGGGTCAAGTGACTTGCCCAGGGTCACACAGCTAAGAAGTGTCTGAGGTCACATTTGAACCCAGGACCTCCCGTCTCTAGGCCTGGCTCTCAATCCACTGAGCTCCCAGCTGCCCCCTCTATGTGTCTCTTTACATACTCACACACACACTCCTCTCTCCCTCTCTCATCACATCCATTCCCATAGATTCTAAGATCATCTCCCTCCCAAGGACTCTTAGCCTTTCTGGTGCCATGGTTCCCTTTCACAGTCTGGTGAAAGCTATGGACCTTTCTCAGGTTAATGTCTTCAGTGCATGACATGAACTACAAAAGTTGACAAAGAAAATCAGTAGTAATGAACTCGTTTTTAAAAAAAAAAAGGTTTTAAATAGTTTATAGACTCTACGTAAAGTCCTCCCACTAGAGCCAACCCAAACTTGCCATCTCCAAAATGAAATTCTCCCCAGAATTTTGAACAATGTCTGGCACAAAGAAGTTCCCTAATAAATGTTTATTGACTCTGAGGAAATAACAAACATTATTCTAATAATAGCTAGCATTCATTTAAACCTGCTACGTCCTAGACACTCGGCTGAGCACTTTACAGATTGATCTTATTACATCCTCACAACAACTCTAAGAAGCATTGTTAGTGTTATGCCCATTTTACAGTGGAAGAAACTGAGACAAACAGAGGATTAAAGACCAACCAAGAGTCACACAGCTACCAGGTATCTAAGAGATTATTTGAATTCTGGTCTTCCTAACTCCAGGGCCAGCGCTCTATCTGCTGTCCCAACTAGCGAGCAGCCTCTGGAATTAAAAATGAGAGTCATTCAAGAAAAACCCAGAGACGCTTAATGGCTGTGAGCAAGCTACGACGCACAAGCTCTCGAGGCTCAAGATCATAGGAAGACTTTGGACACCGGGTGCATGTGCATGTGTATTACATATGTGTATCTAAATATACACGTATGTATATATAACATGTATGTGTTCATATATATAGGCACACACATATACACCCAAGAAAAAATAATACATTCACCTCTTGTGTCACCCCTTCCAGTTGTATTTGTGCTTTATTGAGAAAGCAACTTAATCCAAAGAACTGAGTCTAATTGTATAGTTTCTGGCATCAGTAAAAATAATGGAGAATTTCAGACCCAGTGGAAGAGGGAGGTAGAAATTTTCCATAGCCCTCAAATTCCACCATGTAGGCAATGATCTATTATGTCTATGCTTAAAGCCAATCTACATTCCTGGGAAGACTGACGGGGGCAAGTTCCTCATTGGGTCAGAAAGAGAAACAGTTTGGAGGATCTCTTTGTTGCCTTATAGGATGGCAGGAAGACTTGCGGCCAACATGGAGGGTCCACACTCTTGCTTGGCTACACAAGTGACTGTCCCTTGAGTTCTTCTCGGGACCAAAGTGATGATTTTCAGATTGCATTTCTCAAACCCTTTCTTTCTTCCTCTCTTCGTCCTTCTGGAGATGGGTCAAGCTTGGGGGAAGGAGTGGTGCCCTTTCTCTGCCATGTTGGGAAGAAGATGGCCCTAACCATCAGGAGATCACGGGGCTGAGAAAAAAGCTGGACAGCCCGAGCCCAGAAGCATTTTGAGTTCCTCAAATCTGTTAAGCCATTTTTCCAACTTCATGGATTTAAGAAAAACTCCTGCCTGAATTCTGCCCCAAGGGTCTGGTTGGCTTCTTTTTGAAACCCAAGTGGTTTTGAAGGGAAATATGATCCACATGTTTGGATTCCTTTTCATTTAACTCATCCTAATGTTTAATGAGAGCAATTTACTGTCTATGAACCTTTTATAGCCCTTTGGATAAGGCTCTCGCTCTCTTTTCTCTTCCTTATCTCTCTCTTGTCTATTTTCTATTCTTTTTCTCTTTCTGTTTTCCTTGTCTTTCTTTTCTTTTCCTTCTCCCTCCTTTCTTTTTTTCTTTCCTCCCTCCTTCTTTCTGTCTCTCCTTCTCCTTTATCTCTATCTCTTTTTCTGTGTCTGTGTCTGTTTCTGGTCTCTCTCTCTCTTTGCCAGATTCTCTCTTGCCTCTCTGTCTCTGTCTACCTCTGTCTCTGTGTGTGTGTGTGTCTGTCTGTCTCTCTCCCTCCCCCATTTTTGTCTTCTATTTCTTATATTTCCCCATCACCAATCTCCCCCACTTTCTTTCTTCTTTCCTTTCACCATCCCCTCTAAAACTCTGCCCCTCTCCCTCTTCTTCCCAGTATTATTCTCTCCCCTCCCTCACCTCTCTGTCTCTGTCTCTCTGTCTCAATCTCTCTATCTTTGTCTCTCTTACTCTGTCTCTGTTTCTCTCTGTCTCTCTCTCCCCCTGTTTTTGTCTTCTATTTCTTATATTTCCCCATCACCAATATCCCCCACTTTCTTTCTTCTTTCCTTTCACCATCCCCTCTAAAACTCTGCCCCTCTCCCTCTTCTTCCCAGTATTATTCTCTCCCCTCCCTCACCTCTCTGTCTCTGTCTCTCTGTCTCAATCTCTCTATCTTTGTCTCTCTTACTCTGTCTCTGTTTCTCTCTGTCTCTCTCTCCCCCTGTTTTTGTCTTCCATTTCTTATATTTCCCCATCACCAATCTCCCCCACTTTCTTTCTTCTTTCCTTTCACCATCCCCTCTAAAACTCTGCCCCTCTCCCTCTTCTTCCCAGTATTATTCTCTCCCCTCCCTCACCTCTCTGTCTCTGTCTCTCTGTCTCAATCTCTCTATCTTTGTCTCTCTTACTCTGTCTCTGTTTCTCTCTGTCTCTCTCTCCCCCTGTTTTTGTCTTCTATTTCTTATATTTCCCCATCACCAATATCCCCCACTTTCTTTCTTCTTTCCTTTCACCATCCCCTCTAAAACTCTGCCCCTCTCCCTCTTCTTCCCAGTATTATTCTCTCCCCTCCCTCACCTCTCTGTCTCTGTCTCTCTGTCTCAATCTCTCTATCTTTGTCTCTCTTACTCTGTCTCTGTTTCTCTCTGTCTCTCTCTCCCCCTGTTTTTGTCTTCCATTTCTTATATTTCCCCATCACCAATCTCCCCCACTTTCTTTCTTCTTTCCTTTCACCATCCCCTCTAAAACTCTGCCCCTCTTCCTCTTCTTCCCAGTATTATTCTCTCCCCTCCCTCACCTCTCTGTCTCTGTCTCTCTGTCTCAATCTCTCTATCTTTGTCTCTCTTACTCTGTCTCTCTTTCTCTCTGTCTCTCTCTCCCCCTGTTTTTGTCTTCCATTTCTTATATTTCCCCATCACCAATCTCCCCCACTTTCTTTCTTCTTTCCTTTCACCATCCCCTCTAAAACTCTGCCCCTCTCCCTCTTCTTCCCAGTATTATTCTCTCCCCTCCCTCACCTCTCTGTCTCTGTCTCTCTGTCTCAATCTCTCTATCTTTGTCTCTCTTACTCTGTCTCTCTTTCTCTCTGTCTCTCTCTCCCCCTGTTTTTGTCTTCCATTTCTTATATTTCCCCATCACCAATCTCCCCCACTTTCTTTCTTCTTTCCTTTCACCATCCCCTCTAAAACTCTGCCCCTCTTCCTCTTCTTCCCAGTATTATTCTCTCCCCTCCCTCACCTCTCTGTCTCTGTCTCTCTGTCTCAATCTCTCTATCTTTGTCTCTCTTACTCTGTCTCTCTTTCTCTCTGTCTCTCTCTCCCCCTGTTTTTGTCTTCCATTTCTTATATTTCCCCATCACCAATCTCCCCCACTTTCTTTCTTCTTTCCTTTCACCATCCCCTCTAAAACTCTGCCCCTCTTCCTCTTCTTCCCAGTATTATTCTCTCCCCTCCCTCACCTCTCTGTCTCTGTCTCTCTGTCTCAATCTCTCTATCTGTCTCTCTTACTCTGTCTCTGTTTCTCTCTGTCTCTCTCTCCCCCTGTTTTTGCCTTCTATTTCTTATATTTCCCCATCACCAATATCCCCCACTTTCTTTCTTCTTTCCTTTCACCATCCCCTCTAAAACTCTGCCCCTCTCCCTCTTCTTCCCAGTATTATTCTCTCCCCTCCCTCCACCTCTCTGTCTCAGTCTCAACAAAATCCATGCATACAATTCTGGTGGCATATTGGCATCACTAAATGGAGTCACAGAGTTGGACACAGCTGAAATGATTGAACCGCAACAATTGTCCTCTAAGTAATACTCATTTTCAAATCCTCAGAGATCATTCTGTTCCATGTGCCAAAACTTCTAGTGGAACACTGGCATTTTAAAAATGCAGAGGAGGTAATTAGAGGTTCAGTGGATAAAAGATCCAGGCCTGGAGATGAGAAGTCCTGGGTTCAAATCTGACCTCAGATACTTCCTAGCTTTATAACCTTAGGTAAGTCACTTAATTTATTGCTCTTCTCTTTGGAAATAATACTTAGTACTGATTCTAAGATAGAAGGTAAGGGTTTTTAAAAATGGAGAGGGAAGAAACTAGGAGTCAGAAAAAGAATTTAGCAATTTATCTAAGCAATCCCTTTCTCTTCATTCAGCTCAATTCCAGGCCCAATTGTGGGTCCATTTGCAATATCTGTACAAAATTAATCACAGAATTTGAGATCTGGAAAAGGCTTCTGCCATTATATAGTACAAGGCAAAGAGAGTCTAGAGTGCTAGATCTGGAGTCAGGAAGACCTGAGTTCAACTCCAGCCTCAAACACTTATTTCTCTTTCATTTCCATCCCCTTCCATTCCACTTCACACCATCTCATCCCTTCCCACCCTATCCCATTCCACCCAGTTTAGTTCATTTCACTCCAACAAGTTGAACACAATGCAAAATGCTGAGTTTGTGAAGGCAAAAAACCCCAACAACCAACCATTCTTATTCTCAAGGCTCTTAGTGGGGTAAATGGTATATTTAGATAGACTTGTACATAAAATGCACCATCCCCAAATTATCCATTTTTAAAGAATACTAAAAACAAAAAAAGAAAAGAGGAAAACAGGAAAGCCTGTTGTGTGACCCTAAACAAGCCATAATTGCTATCTGCCTCAGTTTCCTCATCTGTAAAATAAAGATAATAATACCACCAATCATCCAAGGTTGTTGTGAAGAAATAAAATATTTGTAAAACTCTTTGCAAACCTTAAAGCACTATATAGATGCCAGCTCTTATAGAGGTGAAAATTGAATCCATGGGAAATGAGAGAAGAGAAAAGAATATTAGAGTGCTCCCACAATTAGGAAGCAAAGTGTGGGTGGCGAGGATTCACTAAAGGTGCCCAAAGAGTGATCAGATAAGAGGAGAAGCAGAAAAAGAGAGCATCACAAAAACCCAGAAAGCAGAAAACATCCAGCAATGTCAAATGCTGCTATGAGATCAACAAGGAAGAAGCCTTAAAAAGGCCATTGGTGTTTAATCTTGGAGAAAGCAGAGCCAGTTGAGAGATAGGTTAGAAAGCCAGACTGCAAGGCACTGAGGCAACCGTGAGATCAGAGGAAGTAAAGGCAAGCATCAAAAAAATGGCTCATTCCAGGAACTCGACTGAGAATGGGAAGAGACCCTCAGGACAACAGGCTGAGGGTCAGCTGAAGAGTTTGTTTATTTTTTTAAGTCTGGCAAAAACCTAGCTGGATTCCTAGGCAGCAGATGCCCCCCCTTAAGAGGAGAATTAATCTGTTGATGTTAATGTAATATTCTCTTGTTAATCAGAATCAAGTGCTGGGTAGTAATTACACTTGCCTCTTTAATAGATTATGGAAGAATGCAAAATTGATATTACTAAGGCACCCATCTGATCATGTTACTCACCCACTCAAGAAATTTTAGTAGCTCTTATTAGCTCTCTGATAAAACACAGACTTCTCTTTGTGACACTTGGAACCCTTCACCGTATCTCTCCAACCTCTCCTGCCAGATAGATTAGTCATTACTACTCTTCACACCACCTACTTCCTTTCCAGCCACCATGGCCACCCAACATTCCAGATCCTATCTCTGGAATGGCCCCCTTGGATATCTACAGCACTGTCTCTTCTCATGTCCCTTCTTAGCATCCTTAGTCTCCTTCCAGAATCCCTCCCAGCTCAAGTGCTAATTTTACAGAGCTTGCCTATTCCGCTCCTCACTGCCTCCATTTACTTTTGAGTGTCTCCTGTCCATTTTTTAATAATTTGTGGTTGCTGCCCATTATTTACCCATCTTGTCCATATTCTATTTATTCCCCTCCCCATAGAAGTCCCTTAAGGTCAAGGATGGGCTTTTTGTTTTTGTTTGGTTTGGATTTTTGTTGTTTGTTTTGCCTTCTTCGGGGAAGGGAAGGGAAGGGAAGGGAAGGGAAGGGAAGGGAAGGGAAGGGAAGGGAAGGGAAGGGAAGGGAAGGGAAGGGAAGGGAAGGGAAGGGAAGGGAAGGGAAGGGAAGGGAAGGGAAGGGAAGGGAAGGGAAAGGGAAGGGAAGGGAAGGGAAGGGAAGGGAAGGGAAGGGAAGGGAAGGGAAGGGAAGGGAAGGGAAGGGAAGAAGGGAAGGGAAGGGAAAGGGAAGGGAAGGGAAAGGGAAGGGAAGGGAAGGGAAGGGAAGGGAAGGGAAGGGAAGGGAAGGGAAGGGAAGGGAAGAAGGGAAGGGAAGGGAAGAAGGGAAGGGAAGGGAAGGGAAGGGAAGGGAAGGGAAGGGAAGGGAAGGGAAGGGAAGGGAAGGGAAGGGAAGGGAAGGGAAGGGAAGGGAAGGGAAGGGAAGGGAAGGGAAGGGAAGGGAAGGGAAGGGAAGGGAAGGGAAGGGAAGGGAAGGGAAGGGAAGGGAAGGGAAAGGGAAGGAAGGGAAGGGAAGGGAAGGGAAGAAGGGAAGGGAAGGGAAAGGGAAGGAAGGGAAGGGAAGGGAAGGGAAGAAGGGAAGGGAAGGGAAGGGAAGAAGGGAAGGGAAGGGAAGGGAAGGGAAGGGAAGGGAAGGGAAGGGAAGGGAAGGGAAGGGAAGGGAAGGGAAGGGAAGGGAAGGGAAGGGAAGGGAAGGGAAGGGAAGGGAAAGGGAAAGGGAAGGGAAGGGAAGGGAAGGGAAGAAGGGAACGGAAGGGAAGGGAAGGGAAGGGAAGGGAAGGGAAGGGAAGGGAAGAAGGGAAGGGAAGGGAAGAAGGGAAGGGAAGGGAAGAAGGGAAGGGAAGGGAAGGGAAGGGAAGGGAAGGGAAGGGAAGGGAAGGGAAGGGAAGGGAAGGGAAGGGAAGGGAAGGGAAGGGAAGGGAAGGGAAGGGAAGGGAAGGGAAGGGAAGGGAAGGGAAGGGAAGGGAAGGGAAGGGAAGGGAAGGGAAGGGAAGGGAAGGGAAGGGAAGGGAAGGGAAGGGAAGGGAAATTTAGGCTCATGTGAGAGGTGGTGTGGAATAGTAAATAGAGAACTGCCTGCAATGTCAGGAAGATCTGAGTCTTACTCCCATATCTCTGAGACCTACTGGCTGTGTGACAATGAATTGGTCATTTAACTCTCAGGGTTCTATGGAACTCTCTTAACACTCTAAATTGCAAAAAGGTTATTGACCTTCATTGATAAAGAGAGTTTCTTAGTTCAATGAAATCCCAGGTCCTGTGCCTATCCCCCTTGCTACAATGGGATTGAGAATTGGGAAAGATAAACCCTTATTTCATATTTAGGGAAACTGAGGGCTGAAGAAGTTATGTGACTTCCCTGAAATTGTACAGACCCTAAATAGCAAAGGAAGGATTCACACCCAAACTTTTGGCCTTACAAACCAGGTATTTTTTCTAACTGTGACTAAATTTCCTTTTCTGTTCCTACATGACCTAGATACAACCCTGTACACCCCTGTCACAATCCAGTGCTCATGGGCTCTAGGCTGCCCACACTCCCTGTGGGTCTCTCCAATGATTGCCCTCTGGGTCACCTGCAGTTTGGATCCTGATGACTTCGTGGTGTACCACAATTCATAGCCATCAAGCACCATTAAGAGGACCCTGATGTGCGAGAATAGGTTTTAGAGCAGCGAACAATGGGAAATGTCAGACATTTCACAATTTCTTAAATGCAATCAAACACAATGTTCTTACTCTCCTTGACCCTGGCCTGGGTCACTGTGCATGTGCAGCCTCTGTTCATGCATTAGGTATTGATATACTAATTCACTGCAGCTGTTCAGCTGACTGCATCTCGCTGGAATGGGCAATATTCATTTGTCACTGTTTTTCATAGATTCATTCATTGTTATTTTGGGTCCAGCTCACAGTTATACAAATCAAGAATTCAGACTCAGAATAGAAGCCACTTACCCAGTGTCACACAGTACTCAATGGTCCCAGGCCTCCTGATTACTGAATTAATACTCTTTTCATGGCATAATATTTCCTTCTAAGATGGAAGTTTAGACCATCATCCTCTTTAGCATTTGTTTTTTAACCCTCACCTTCTGTCTTAGAATCAATACTGTGTGTTGGTTCTAAGGCAGAAGAGGGGTAAGGGCTAGGCAATGGGGGTCAAGTGACTTGCCCAGAGTCACAAAGTTAGGACATGTCTAAGGTCAAATTTGAACCCAGGACCTCCCATCCTTGGACCCAGCTTTCAATCCATTGAACCACCTAGCTGCATTCTTCTTAAAACATTTCTTAAAATGTCACAGAGGAAGAAGTTTGCATCATATTATGGAGCTCAGTGGAATTAATATAATTTCACTTTCAAATAAGAGAATTGGGGTAATGTGAAGAGTGGAATTGAGGGAAAAGCCATATTTGGAATATGCTTCTTTTGTTATGGCATTGCATAGGACACCTTCTATCATTCAGCTAACTCCTGCTTAATGCACATGTGTATACTCTTGTATACTTCACTTAACATCATAGCTTAACTAGAATGAGGCAATCAGGGCATTCTCTCAGAGCACCAAAATCAAGAAGGTAGAAAAAATGTAGTGATTTTTAGAGATCATATAATTTTCAGATTTGGTACAACTTGATAGTATTTAAAGCAGCACAGAAATGACTGGATTTATCACCAAGCTCACAAGTATAATTAGATAAATGGGAAATTCACCTTATATAATGATGTTTATAGTCTTTCATCATCCTCTCCCTTTGTCTTGATCACTGCTTCTATTTCTAGATGTTCATTAACCATCCCTTTAATAATCTACTTTTTGCCAGAAAGTGAAAATCAACTCTTTAGTCCACAGTTTTTTGATTCCACTATATATCCCATGTTAAATAGCTACACCTCAGATTTAACACTTTCTTAGCCCTACCTTGCCCTGCTCCTCCCACTCCTGGGTTATCTCTTCTTCAGTGAAAACTTCTCCAGTAGTCATCCCATACTATCCTAGGACATCAATCTCCCACCCCAAAGGATATCATTCTAGAGTTTTGGTCCTCAAGGCTAGTGTCTGTGGTCTCTGCACACCTCCTCACTCAGGGTTTGCATCACCATGTCCCTTCTTTTCTGTACAATTGAATTTGCCTTAATCACTTCCTTTATTATTTTTAAATCATTGAAAATAAAGCTGATTCAAGTCTCAAATCATGCTTCTTTCTGCTTAATGTATGCATTCATTGTGTTGTTGAACTAAGTTATCTGTCCTAGGTGCATCATTTTAAGATACACATAGAAAGTAGTTGATCTCAGGATAACCTTCAGGGCTACATTTTGCTCTACCAGTCACCTTTTTTTTTTTAATCAATAAACGAGAAATATAAAGGTATCCTTACACTCTGCCCCCTGCCAGTCAGCTGTGTCAGGGCATACTTTGCTATTAAGAACTGTCTATAAAAATCTGCCTAATCACTGATGTTTGCATCAAGACTACCCTCAAAATGTACATAGACCATTTTCATAAAGCTTTCACAGAGATAAGAAAAGTGTCCTATAGAATGGCCTTTGTGGGCATGTCAGTTGCTTCATTTATAGGGAGGAAGGATAAATAACTATTCTATAATCTTTTCCACTCTTTTGAAATCTTCTCTTTTAGAATTTTAAAAATTCAATTTTATTATATTTTTGGGTTTTATTCCTGCTTTCCACCTCCTCCCTGGCCTTCTTTTAGATCTTGAAAAGTTATTCCTGAGAATTATTATAATGTGTTTTCCTCCAGAACCTATTTCTTCATAATTTAGTCAAATCCATCTGCATTTTTGTCTCCTCATGTTGCACATTGGAGAATGAGAGAAGGAAGGAAATAAGAATTTATTAAGTGTTTATTCTGGGGCAGGCATTTTATTAAGCTCTGGATATACAAATATTAGCCAAAAGAAAAATAGTCATTGCCCTCAAGGAACTTACTCTCTAATGGAAGAAGATAATGCCCAAAAGGGGGCTCAGAAGTAGGACAGAAGAAGAAAGATGAAGGTACCTGAAAATCAGGAACAATGTAAGGAGGAGAATAAAAACAGGCTTGTGTACCTCCTACCAAAAATAAAATGGAAGTCACTAGATTATCTCACCAATGGAAAAAGGAGACAGACCCTTCTGACAGGTATTCCAGGCTGAAAAGGACTATTTGATATGGCTGGATATTCCCAGCCCCAGGCACAGAGAGAAGTTCTAACTTGAATAAGACAACAGCAGAGAGACAAAAGGCAGGAATAGAATCAGGAGGATAAATGCTGAGTTGGGTATCTCTACAAAATGGAGTTGCCATAAGGAATTAACCAATGGGAAACTGATATGATTAGTGGTTCTGTAGGAATAAGTTTGGGATGGTCTGGTTTTCCAGAGTTAGTGGAAAGAAGGGAATTTTGATAAGGCCTGGGAAAGGATTCTGGGTGGAAGGAATTGTGGGAGTCCAAAACTGAAAATACCTGAATTTTGCTTCCTTCTTGGATTTCATCTGACCTGGGAGTGGGTTTTGTCTCTCTGC
Organism: Monodelphis domestica; assembly: GCF_027887165.1. Classification (NCBI taxonomy): domain Eukaryota; kingdom Metazoa; phylum Chordata; class Mammalia; order Didelphimorphia; family Didelphidae; genus Monodelphis; species Monodelphis domestica. The sequence goes on from NC_077227.1 coordinate 734,090,122, forward strand.
CTACAATTTCAAGCTGAAGGAGAAGTTTTGCTCTAAGAGATTCTCCCTGAAAGTTGGCATTTCATGGAGAAATCTTTGACATCCAGGTAGAGGGTTTATTTGGAGGAAACTAATTTCCCTGAATCCAGTCTTCATCTGCCAGTGGTCCATCTACCAGAATTCCTATTGGCTAAGGTAATCCAAAGCTTTTCATCTATAACTTTGGTTACTTAGTACAGCAGCCAACCCCAAAGATTTTTCCCTTTCTTTCTTTCTTTCTTAATTACTGGTGGGATGATTAGGGTCAGTCAGATAGCCTGGGAAAGGGTTTAGATAGCATAAGGAGGTATAGGTAAGACCCTAAAGAAGAACAGAAGGCTCTCCCTAAGCAGGAGACTTAGGAGTCACGTAGAGGTAGTTTGAAGACTGTGAGGGTCATACCTACCAGTTCCCATTATTCCTTTTTGTTAAAATAAACTTTGTTTCCATAATCAAAGGCTTTGGTGCTTAATTGGCCCTGAGGAGTTCCTAGGTGGGTTATAACATCTTACATCCTCTAGGATACTTCCCCATTACAGTTCTCCTATATGGCAGGAGCAAGAGCTTCTAAGAGATATCCAAGTGATATAGTAAATATCATGCTGGACCTGGAATCCAGAAGATCTGAGTTCAAATATGGCCTCAGACTCTTACTGTGTGACTCTGGACAAATCACTTAACCCTGCTTGCCTCAGTTTCTTCATCCATAGAATAATGTAGAGAAGGAAATGGCAAACCACTCCAGTATCTTTGCTAAGAAAATCCCAAATGGGGTCAAGAAGATTCAGACGAGTTCAACTGAAATGACTCAACAGCAACAATCCAAGATACATCTTGGAAAGCAATTTGGAATTATGCAAACGGTGTCAAATATTCCTGCCTTTTGAGCCAGAGAGACTCCATTACTGAGTTTATATCCCAAAGAAGCTACTGATAAAAAGAAATATCCACCAAATATTTATGGCAGCATTTTTTGTGATAGCAAAGAATTGGAAACAACGTAGAAGCCCATCATTTGGGGAATGGCTAACACATTGTGTTCCATGATTGTAATGAAATATTACTATGTAATAAGAAATGGTGAAAATGATGACTACAGAGAAAGATGGAAAGATCTATATATCCTTATACACAATGAAGTGAGCAAAACCAAGAAAACAATATACACAGTGAACGCAGTAATGGAGATGGAAAGAACAACACACAAGACAAAAATCAAAAGTGAATGTAGTAATACCATAAAGCTCAAGAAGACTAGAAAGAAGCAAGATGAGAAGATACTCCCAGCCATCCCTCCTGGACATGGGAGACGCCCAGGCACTATACACTGTCCATTTTCAGATTTTTCAATTAATTGATTATGTTTGGTTATTAATTATATATTGGTTATATATATTTATATATATATAATTATATATATGGTTATATATTAATTGGTTATGTTCATTTTTCCTCTTTTTGTCTATAAAAAGCATTATTTATTATATGGGTCTGATTCTCTGGAAGTGGAAGGTGGAAGGATTCTGGGGATACCTCTGATAATATTTAAAAAAGACAGAAGATATCAATGAAAACTTTTCTTTTTTAATCAATCACTATAAAAACAGTACAGATTATGACCTTGGACAAGTAACATAACCCCGTTTACCTAACCCTTTGCCCTTCCATCTAAGAGTTGTTACTGAGATAGAAAGTAAGGGCTTAAAAAACAGATCTAAGCCATTGCCTGTCTTTTTGTGCCTTCTTGCTTGCCTTGCCTTATCTCTGATTTAGCTGAAACATATGAAACTCTTGGCAGCCATGTCTTTTTCTTCAGCAGCCTTCTTGTCTTTAACTCACGTGTAAGGTGTATGGGGTATTCAGGGAAGACTAGCACTTCTGTATGGGACCTTCTAGAGCCCTTTTCAGGGATGCTCATCCTCCTTTTGGCATCAACCTGCCACCCAACTCTCACTAGTGGCTCCAAGAAGCTGTAGCAAGGGCAGGGGGCACCTGGTGAAACTATCTCAGCAGATTAAGCTAAACCAAGTTGAGGGTAACCAACTGGCCTCAAATCCATTGGGTGGGTTAGGTAGCTGTCTACCTTGAGCCTGTGAAGACAACCCCCAGTGGAAGGGGCAGATGAGTCCCAACTGGAGCAAGTACTGTGGAATACTTAGAGCTTATTCAAATGCAAAAGAAGCCAAGGTCATCCACTGCATCCTGAGCCATCGCCAGTCTTCTTGAATTCTGTCCTGCCACTGGACTTTGAGGACTCTGGAAGAGAGAATATAATCAACAACTCTGTACAAATCTGCCTCATTTCCATTCAATTCCTGCAGTCCAGAGACATCCGTGATGTCATCTTGGTCCTCATCAAGAACAAAGGACAACCACCACCAACTCAGATGTGAAGTAATGCTGCTTCTTGTCTTCCATCATCCTCTCCTTGATGTTGACAAATGAACGTAGACTCCAAAACAGTATTGCCCTTGGTCATCCTGTCTCTTATCATGGCAGGGCCTGGAATGTTTGCTCATTGACATGAAGAGAAAATCAATCTGCCAGCTCTAATGAGGATAGGTCAGAGGGGGGAAGAACCTAGAGATAATGATGAGCTGTGAGAATGTCATCAAAACAAGCCCAGGGCAGAAGACATGAGGTCCTGCACTAGAAGTTGAAACTGAGAAATGGGGAGAATCAATCCAGGGAAATAGCCTCTATTCATGTAATAGTAGCTCTATATGTGATCCAGTCTGTGTAATATAAATATTTTAGCAAAGACTCTCTAAAGAAAGTTCCTCATAGGAAGGAGTAATTCTTATTCTAACACCGTTCCTGGCACATAGTAAATAATAATGAGGGACAATAATAAATAACTAGAACTTAAGTATATGAAGCACTTTTACATAGATTATCTAATTTAACCCCTCAACAACCCTGGGGGGGGTACTATTATTATCCCCATTTTAAAGATTAGAAAACTAAAGGTGAGAAAAATTAAATGATTTACCCAGAGTGACATTCCTAGACCCTGGAGTCAAAATGACCTGTGTGCAAATTCTTATTCAGGTATTTAATGGCTGTGAGTCTGTGTTGGCAGCCTCAGTTTCCCTATCTGTAAAATGGGGATAATAATAACACTTATCTGCCAGGGTTGTTGTAGGGATAATGAGATAATCCCATACAAAATGTTTTGTAAACTTTAAAGTTCTAGAGCTATTATTATAAGTGTTTGATGTAGGATTCAAAAGAAGGACTTCTTGCATTGAAGTCTAACATGCCTGGACCACCCAGGAGATACACAATTCCTTTAAAAAAAATTTTTTTTACCTTTAGTCTTAATATTAATTTCAAGGAAGAAGAATAAGGGCTAGACAATTGGGGTTAAGTGACCTGTCCAGGGTAATACAGCTAGGAAGTATCTGGGCTAGATTTAAATCTAGGACCTCCCAATTCCAGATCTGGCACTCTTTCACTATGCTACCTAGCTGCCCCTTGATCAATTTCTTGTTGACTAATTTCAGGCACTGGGAAGGATCTTGGAGAGATACTTAAATATAAGCTGATGGTAGGAGATGCTTCAGACAACCTACATACAACAGCTACTGTCCTTAGGCAATAAGATGGAGCAGCAAGTAGACTGCTGGCCTGCTGTCAGGAAGAACAGGGTTCACATCCTGACTAATGCTTCCTAGCTGTGTGATCCTGGGCAAGTCACTTAACCTCTTCTGCCTCAGGCTCCAAACTCTGCAAATGGGGATCATAATGGACCTTATCCCATGAAGCTGTTCT
>NC_077227.1:734096616-734126616 GCF_027887165.1 Monodelphis domestica
GGAAGGAAGGAAGGAAGCCATGATATAAAAGATCAAAATAGCATCCTTGGTAGTTGCTTCAATGTTCCACTGAAGTTAAAAAATCAGCCTATTGGCAGGTTGTATCCATAAGTCTATTAAGTCCCTGAATCCTGTTCGGTGACTATCCAGTGGTGAATTCTTTATATTTAGCCTTTCATTAGTAGATCTTCATTTTTATTTGCATTTGTATCTCCAGTGGCCAGCACATAGTAGGTGCTATAGAAAATGCTTATTCCTTTGCCTTTCCTACTATGTGCCTCTCACTCTTCTAAATGCTAGGGATATAAACAGAAAAGTCTCTCCAGGAGCTTGTGCTTGAAGTAAGAGATGCACCACCCAACAGAGGTAAGGATCAGGGAGAAGGGAAAGCCCCAAAGTTCTAAGAGACCAGAGCTAGGGAGAGTGGATGGAAGGGGAAGGTAAGATGGGGGTCCTGGTTTCTTCCCTTAGAGGTGAGGGTGGAGGGATGGATGGGGGTCAGTGTTGGGCCAAAAGGGTACGAGATCAGTGGGCATCAGCAGTGGCATCTGGGAGGTGAAAAGGAAGGCTTCCTGCTTGGTGCCAGCACTGGAAGGCACCCTTTGGGATCCCCTGCTTGGCCACTTTGGAAATCGGTGGTCAGCACATCTCTGGACACATAGAGAGAAACTAGTGAATGATTCAGGTTGTCTTCCTTGCTGGCCAGGCTGACAAATGGATTCTGGACGCCAAAGAATGATCGGTTCCCCGAGCCCTCCTCAGGCAACATGCCCTGCCCTCTCCTCTCTGCCCATCCATCAAAGGTGACTGGAAAAGCAGTGTTGCCCTGGGGATCTCTAGCCAGCCTTTGGGCAGGCTGTCCCACGCAGGGCAAGTCACTTAACCTTTTGGCACCTGCCAATAATTCTCTGATCTTCAACGGCAAGTGTTTGCCACGGGATCCCGGGTCAGGGCAAATAGGATGCTGGGGATGAGGAGGAGGGGGAGGAGGAGGAGGGCCCAGATCCAGCCTCCCTTCCCAGCCTCAGTCATCTTGCACGCCTTTGAATTCTCACAAAGCGTTTGAGCCCACATGCTGAATACCCTCCAGTTCCGGGGGGCCAGATTCCAGAGTCCTTTCAGAACAGAGTGACCCAGGAGTTCCTGCCCGACACCAAAGGCTTTGGACAACCGCCTGCCATCCCCCTTTCTCCAAGTCCTTTTTCATTCTTAGGAATAGATCAAGGAAAGAGGTTCAAAGAGTTGCTCGTGTTGTTTTAGTAATTCTTTCAATCCTCTCCAACTGAAGGGGTTGCCCATCTGCCTTAGAAAAAGGAGAATGTGCCTGCTTTCATGGGCCTCCAGGCAGCCACCCAGCCGTGAGCAGGAAGAAGGAGGGAAGAGAGGAACAGAACAAGGATGTGCTGGGAAAACATTCCTGATTTCCCCAACCTCCAAGCATAAATCCAGAGAGTATCCTCCAAGATGCGTTTGGCAGTTTGTCATGTACTGCTGTTTCTTTTCCCTCCTATTGATAGTTCTCTCACCCTCTGGCATGACCTGCCCTTTTGATGAAGCCCCTTTGGTTCTCGGCGCTCATCTCCAAGTGAGCACCCCTTTCTAAAGGCCCATGAGCCATCCCTTCAATAATATGTTCTAGATCTTAATTAATCAATTAAACAAAGTTGAAAAATAATATGTTCTAGACTGTGGACAGGAGTTGAAATCAAATTCCCTTCTCCCCTCTACCCCAATTGCTAGCATTTAATATGGGTTTGTTGAATGGTGAATTGCCTTGAATCAACACAAAATTTCCTCTCTCCTCTTTACCAGGCCCACAGCCAATGCCTCCTCCTCCAGGAAGCCTCACTTGATGTCCACTTAGCCCTATCATAGCCTTAAACATCTTCCCCTTCAAACTTCATCTAGCATCTTACTTTGCTCCCTCCCTAATGTACTTCCCTAATCTGTTTTGATATAGCATCCCCTTGACTAGAATAGAGAGGTATCTTGTAATATGATAGAGAGAAAGCTATACTTGGACTAAGGGAGATCTGAGTTCAAATGCTGCTGTTTACCTTACTAGCAGAGTGGCCCTAGACAAGTCACTTAACCTGGCTCAGCCTCACTTTCCTCATTTGTAAAATGAAGATAATCAGTTGCTATATCATTTCCAAAGCACTTTATCAACCTTCCAGCATTATATAAATGCTGTATAAAATTGGGGAGGAAGAAGAGAGTTGCCTAAAGGCACAGAGTATAGCTTATCCAAACTTTGTATCTCCCCCAAGATCTGGGGCTCTGAGCAACACACCAGCAGCACCAACTACTGAACCGATTACCTGTGCATCGAAGGAAGGAAGGAAGGAAGGAAGGAAGGAAGGAAGGAAGGAAGGAAGGAAGGAAGGAAGGAAGGAAGGAAGGAAGGAAGGAAGGAAGGAAGGAAGGAAGGAAGGAAGGAAGGAAGGAAGGAAGGAAGGAAGGAAGGAAGAAGGGAGGGAAGAAGGGAGGAAGAAGGGAGGGAGGAAGGAAGGAAGGAAGAAGGGAGGGAGGGAGGGAGGAAGGAAGGAAGGAAGGAAGGAAGGAAGGAAGGAAGGAAGGAAGGAAGGAAGGAAGGAAGGAAGGAAGGAAGGAAGGAAGGAAGGAAGGAAGGAAGAAGGGAGGGAGGAAGGAAGGAAGAAGGGAGGGAGGAAGGGAGGAAGAAGGGAGGAAGAAGGGAGGGAGGAAGGAAGGAAGAAGGGAGGGAGGGAGGAAGGAAGAAGGGAGGAAGAAGGGAGGGAGGAAGGAATGGAGGAAGGGAGGGAGGGAGGAAGGGAGGGAGGAAGGAAGGAAGGAAGGAAGGGAGGGAGGAAGGAAGGAAGGAAGGAAGGAAGGAAGGAAGGAAGGAAGGAAGGAAGGAAGGAAGGAAGGAAGGAAGGAAGGAAGGAAGGAAGGAAGGAAGGAAGGAAGGAAGGAAGGAAGGAAGGAAGGAAGGAAGGAAGGAAGGAAGGAAGGAAGGAAGGAAGGAAGGAAGGAAGGAAGGAAGAAAAATGAAAGAAAAGGGAAAGGGAGGAAGAGAAGTGAAGATAATTGAAGAGGAAAGGAAAGGAAAGGAGAGGGAAAAGGAAGGGAACAGAGAGAGAGGAAGCTAAGGGCCTCTATCAGCAACCAGGTAATCAGGTGCATAGAGTCTGTGTTCCACAAAGGAATTAAAATTTGATCATTTAAAAGCTGTTTCCACAGAAACCAATAAATCTCAGAAGAAGGCCTTGTCTCCAGCCAGAGAATTGCTCAGTTTGTGCTCCCTGTGTCAATGTATCAGGCTAGTCACTTTGGCATGCTGCCCACCCCACTAATAAGCATAGGCATGAGGGAAATGACTTGGGGCTGGGTCCAACAAACAACACTCTTTGCCAGGAAACAGAACCTCTCCTAAGAAAGGAAGCCCAGATGCTGGAGAGGAAAAGATTTCCAAACAGGAGTGCAGGGTGCTGGTCCTGGCTCTTCTTTGAATAAGCTGTGTGACCTTGGGAGAGTCACCTATGCTCTCTGAAACTCAATTACCTCCTGTGTAAGAAGGAAACCATCAGCCCTGCCTAGTCACCTTACAGGAATACTAGAAGAGATAATGATTTAATCAATGGAAAAGCTTTCTCATTTCCCACAAAGGCCCCCCTTTCTTTGAAGCTGAAATCGAGTTACAGGCTCTTGCTTCTACATCATTTTAAATTCATTGCAAATAGGATTGTATACTTGGAGCAAGACATGGCCTCAAAGGTCATGTCCCTCCGAGAGCCTACCACAATCTCTCCCTCCTCTGCATTCATAGCATTCACTGTCTGCACCCCTCCTTTAGCCCTTCTCTCATGCCCGACGATACAGTGATTAATTAATCCCTGGGGAACAAGTTCCCATGTAATGAAGCTGCATTCCAAACAGAACCTCGCTGCATCAGTCACCAGGAGCAAAGTCACCTACATTCACGGATGTCGCAGAAGTCCTAGATAATAACCCAGAGCCCCAGGAATGGCAGAGTCCAAAGACATCCTCGAGAGGGGCAGCCCAGCCAGGGTAATGCCAAGAACATTCACCCCCACCCAGGGCAAGAGGCCAACATCTAAATCCCAATTCTGCCTCATTCTAGCAGGCGATCAGGGTCCCAAGTAGTGCTACCTACCTCGTAGGGCTGATGGGGAAAAACACCTAAAATGCTCCAGAACAGAGATCTTTATCCTCATCATAGAAGCAGCTCGCTGGTACTACTGGGCCTGGGTGACCCTGACCAAGTCACTTAACCCCTATCTGCCTCACTTCCCTCGATTGTCAAGTGGAAGGAACAATGACCTTGATCTCCCAGATTTGTTAGGAAGATCAGATGAGATCCACACTTATTAAGCGCCTATTATGTGCCAGGCTCTATATTAAGTACTGATTAATATTTTTAAAGCTTAATAAATGCTTGTTCTCTTCCCTTGTCCTTCTTTTCCTGCTGACCAATCAGTTATTTTTATTATTACCATCATTATTCTCTTCTCCCTTAGTAGAGATCCTCAAGCAAAGACTAGATGACGCTTCTTATGGGAAATTATGGAGTAAATGATTGGTGGGGGAGGGGTGAGACTAAGCCTGGGGGTGGCCCCGTGGGTAGATCAAGTCCTTCTCTGGCATGGGCTTATGTGACTTGGTCTCACTTGGCCTGTCCGTGTTCTGGGGCATCCCCTAAGGCCATAGGTGCCAGAGAAGGTGCCCACCTGCAGCTGGAGAATGGGGTTTCCTCATACCAGTGAAACTGCAGGTCTGCTCCTTAGCTCTCCCCTGTGGCTGAGACTCCAAAAGCCCTTTGATGTCCTAATGTGCACGTGGAGCCTCATCATCCTTCTACTCTGGTCTTGAAATGTCAGGTGCTTCTTTAACAAGTGTCAGATAAAACTCAATTTAAAAGGATACCGAAACTAAGGGAATATTCTAGAGCAACGGTTCTCAACCTGTGGGTTTGTAGCAACGAGAATCCATAATGCATATCAGGTATTTACATTCTGAATCATAACTGTAGCAAAATTACAGTTTTGAAGTAGCCACCAAAATAATTTTTTGGTTTGGGGTCACGGCAACATGAGGAACTGTAGTGCGGGGTCACAGCATTAGAAAGGTTGAGAACCACTGCTCTAGCCATATGTGCTGCTGTAACAATTTATCACCCTGGCTGTCTAACTAGACACAAGTCTTCTGTTTTCTTTTTAATAAAAGAATGTTAACACTTACCTTCTGTCTTAAAACCAATACTAAGTATCAGCTCCAAAGCAGAAGATAGATACGGGAGTGATGGAGGTTTAATGGGGATTAAGTGACTTGTCCAGAGTCACACTGCTAGGAAATGGCTGAGGCTAGGTTTGGACCCAGGATTGTTCATCTTCAGGCTCTATCCAATGAGCCACCTAGCTGTCCCACAAGCCTTCTTAGTACATATCGTAGTCATTTTTCATCCATTTAGTTTTTCCTGTTTGGATTGTTATGATACTCTGATTTGAGTAATGATTGAGGAGATGCCATAGTTGTAGTTAGAGGCATAACTGACACGTCATACTTGAAAGTTTAAAAAAATATTTCACTTACATTAGTATCAAGGACTTAGAACAACTTTAGAGGTCTTGCAGTCCAACTCCCCTATTTTATAGATGAGGAACTGAGACCCAAAGTGGCTAAGTAGATTCCCCAAGATCACAAGAGTATGACATGGTCAAGGTAGAATTTCCTTGTTCTTTGGCTCTGTCTAGATCTGTTTTCATTATTCCACTGTGCCATGCTTTATTATAACATATGTTAGTAGTAGTAGTAGTCTCTTGGAAACTGAGGATGACGATTTTCTTTGTTTGCACAAAGATACTTGTGCGTGAAGGAGATTTAAGTGGAAAAGTTGATGCACAGAGACAGTCCCACTCTCTCGGCATTGGAAGCCTGAGTCCAGTGGCAGGAAAAGTCTTTACACCTGGAGACTTCCTCAGCTGCATTAGATGGCCGTGTTGTCCTTTGTGCTCCAACACGCCCTGAGCACTCCACAGTGCTTTGCTGCGTCGCCCTCTCGGCCATTGAACCTTCTTGTTGGTTTCTTCCGTCTGTTCAGCCGAAGCAGTCTTCACAGGCTGGGTGAGCAAAGCCCTGGTTCACCAGGGGTCCACGATGACTCGATGGTTACCCTCACAAGGTTTAGCCGGCCTGTCGAAGCCGCTGCCCGGGGTGTGGCCACTGCCGCATGCTAGCAGCTACTGGGAGCCACAAGGGAGAGCTGGGTGTCAGGTGGGGGTCAGAGGCTGGAGAGCTGCCCTAGGAGGGCATGACAAGCCCTCCATACCAGAGATACTACCCCTCCCTGAGCACCCCATACACCCCTAACATATATTATATATAATATATAACAATAATATATAAAATAAATATATAAAAATATATAACATATATAATAAATAATACTATATTAAAACATAAATATATAATAAGTAACATAACAATATATAAATAATTAATTATAATAATTATATAATTTATAATATATAAATAATTAATAATATTACAATCTTATTTATTATAATCTTATTTTAGTTTCACAGTGTGAGTCTACCCTAGGAAGTAGCCAAAAAGGGTTAAATGACTATTTCTAGGTCAGATAAGTATTAAGCTTCTAAGACAGAATTTGAACTCAAATCCTTACTCCATAGCCAAGCACTGAACTAGACTTCATGCCTCTGGGTACTTCATTCATTTTTTAAAAGTCCTTCCCTCCCCAGAGCAATCCAGAGCAAAGTATCTCTCTTTTTTACAAGACATCCATTCAAATATTTGAAGACAGGTGAGGTCCTGTGATAAAGAGGGACGATTCCTAGACTTTGAGTCAAGAGCCCAGAGTTCTAGGTTCCACTCTGTCATTAACATAGCCTTGCTCACTTCTTCACTGTGACCCTCAGCATGACCATCTCTGACATTACATCTGGGCTAGAAGATTACTTATGGGACTTTCCAGTATGTAACTCTATGCCTCCCTTCCTCCTACCATTTAATCTCTTATCTGAGAAAGGTGCCACTAGTTTCCTCCATCATTCCTTATATGACGTACCTTTCCAGGCAGTCGTATAAGGGCTCTTGATTAGGTCATGAGCTGACAATTGCCCTGTTTAGAAGGTTTTAGGAAAAGCAATATAAAGACAGGCTACGTGCAGCATCTTTCTGTTCTCTTCAATGCAGAAATTTGATTCTAGGTGCCTCAGTCCTTCAGGGATCAGTTGCTGAGAGACTTTGGGAAAGTCCTTTCCCCTCTGCAAAATGGTGGGGCTATGGGGAGGTGGTATACGAACTTGAAGGTCCTTTCCAGCTAGAACCATTTCTAAGTCTGTGATCTTTCTTTGCCAGCTCCAGGAATCAGAAATCTCAGGCAGGAGGCAGAGTTCTTCATTGATTCCTGGTGCCTTTGGCACAATCTGATTTCAGCTAAGGGCCATTCTTTGGCTTCCCTCAGTTTTGCCTGCAACCAGCACAGTTTTAACCCCTGGAAGAATGTTGTTTTTCTATTGCTTTGGGGGTGGAAAAGAACCCCTTCCCTACTAAAAATAAATGTCCCTTTGTTTCTGAAAATTCCCTATGCAATCCACTCATACTGCTGAGATAATTCATCCTCAGCTTTTCTCAAGCTCCAGGAAATTAATGTTTTCTCTGAGCAAACGATTAGCAAGAAGAAATAATCCTGCAACATTGAGGGGATTGAATGTCCTCAGGGAGCTGGAATGAAGTAACACTCAAAATAACTTTTGTCATTCGGAACAATTATTCTCCACCTTTTCTATTTCATGGACCCCGTGGATAGTCTAGAGATGACGGCTACAGATGGACCTCTTCTAAGGAGAATGGAAAGAAATGTTCATTTCAGTCAAAGGTTAGTGAAAATGAAGATGGCATTTTTTCCCATCCAAGTGCCCAGATGCCATAAATTATATCCCTGGTGCCTTACAGGGTCCATGGACTCCAAGATAAATTTAGATGATCATTACTCTGTTCTGAAACCTAGGACACAAGATCTGAGAAGGAACTCTAGAGATCATCCATAAAATTAGAAATTCTCTCTCTCTCTCTCTCTCTCTCTCTCTCTCTCTCTCTCTCTCTCTCTCTCTCTCTCTCTCTCTCTCTCTGTCTGTCTCTCCCTGTCTCTCTCTGTCTCTGTGTCTCTCTCTCTGTCTCTCTCTCTGTCTCTGTCTCTCTGTCTCTCTGTCTGTCTCTCTGTCTGTCTCTGTCTCTCTGTCTGTCTGTCTCTCTGTCTCTCTGTCTCTCTGTCTCTCTCTCTCTCTCTCTCTCTGTCTCTCTCACACACACACACACACACACACACACACACACACACACACATACACACACATATCCAAATGGGTATGAGTCAGCTCTGTACAGATATACAGGGGCAATGAACAGGTGACAAGTCAAATAGGTTACCTAATGCAGCAGGTCATGGTTCGAGTTGAGGTTCAAGGAATTAAACAGGAGACTGGGACAGACTGGCTTTCAGTTCACAGCGTAATCAAATGCAGATTTGAAGCACTGAGTGGGAAATCACTTCAGAGTAGGACCAAATCTGAGGAAGAAAGTCCTGAACTAGGGAGCAAGTATCAGAAAATAAGGCAGAAAGTGTCTGTAGGGGGCAACTAGGTGACGTAGCAGATAGAATGCCAGATCTAGAATCATAAATCTAGCCTCAGATACTTACTAGCTGTGTGACCCTGGGCAAGTCACTTCACCCTATTGGCCTCCATTTCCTCATCAGGAATATGAGCTAGAGAAGGAAATGGCAAACCATTCCAGTATCGTTGCTGAGAAAATGCCAAATGGGGTTGTGAAGAGTTGAACACAAGTGAGATAAGTGAACAATGACAACAAAGTACCTGCAAGAGGATGGTTTAGCTATTTTTAGCAATAGCATGTAATCCGTGCTCCTTTCTCAGCTACAATCAGATGTAGTCAGATCCAACCTCCTCTTTTTGCTGATGAAAAAGTAAAGGCCAGAGACACGCTCAGAGCCATCATGAGGGTTTGTCCATTGTCGGGGCTTGGTCTCTGCTTCTTGAGCTATTTCCACGGCCATAAAGTTAGCTGGTTAACTTTAAAGCAGGGCTAGGAGCCCGCGTCTCTGACTTCCAGAGCAGCGCTCACTCTACCCAACCCTAACTCAATCATTTATAGCTGCATTTGATATGCCAGCAGGTCCTGATTCAAAAATGCTCACTTAACAATGTCCCTCACTTAGCAAAAGCCAGACAACTTCCCTAACAAATGCAGTGGCAGGAGCCACTTATGTCTTCCCCATTGCCGTTGGACTCACCTCCCTGACTACTATGGCAACAGGAACTACCCATGTTCTCCCCCACCACCACTGCCACTGCCATCAGAAATCCCCCAACCTTTTTCCTATACCACCATGAAGCTCGGTCCCACCAGTCCTATCTTTCCATCCTTACAGTCAATCCTTCCCATCCCATTTAGCCAGAAGCAACCATGACTAAATTCTGTTTCCAGACCGCCATGTGTGTCCCCATGGAAGCAATTATAGAAAAAAAAGTTCTTGCAGTATCTAGCCTTCAAGGTGGCACTCTACCCCCTAGGAAATAGCGTAATTAGCCCCAGTAAATGTTTATGCGTATCCAGTAAGAAGACCAGAACTAGTTGAGTGGCCAAAGTCAAGAAAGAATTATTAACTGTTCAATATCAATATGGCAAACAATTTGTATTTGGCCATGTGCCATGCAACATTTTATTCCTAATTTGGATAAAGGCATAGGTGCCATGTTCATCAAATTTGATGTTGACATAAAGCTGGAAAAGGTGGCTAGCAAAACAGATGACTATCAGAGTCCAAAAGGATAAAGTTTTGTTGTATTTTCCAATGGAAAAATTCTTCTTAGTATAAAAGCAGGCAGGTCAGGTTTGGCCCTCCAGTCTTAGTGTGAGCCCTGAGCTGATTTGGTTTAGATCCAATGAGATCAAACACAATAGGGTTAAATGTAAAATTTTGTGCTTAGATACAAAACATCAATTGCACGAGTAAAGATGGGAGCAGTAGACAGCATTCCTTTTCAGAAAAAGATCTGAAGGTTTTAGTGGCACTAAACAAGTTCAATGGAACTCAGCAGCATGCAACTAAAAAGCATGGGATCTTGATGAGATCTTGGTCTACTTTAAGAGTGGCACAACTTCCAGGAAGGTGTGAGGAGGAGAAGCCACCAGTGTCCCTTGCCATTGTTGTCTGGAGTATTGTGTTGTATGCTGGGTACAAGAATTTAAGAAATGCATTGACAAGCAAGAGAGTATCCCAAGGAAGGTAACAAGAATGAGGAAGAACCTTGAATCTATGGCATAGGAGCATCAGCTAAATAGGTTGGGGTTTAGCCTGGAGAAGAGAAGACTCAAGGAGAGCATGACAACTCCCTTAATATTTGAAGAATTGGGGGCAGCTGGGTAGCTCAGTGGATTGAGAGCCAGGCCTAGAGACAGGAGGTCCTAGGTTCAAATCTGGCCTCAGACACTTCCCAGCTGTGTGACCCTGGGCAAGTCACTTGACCTCCATTGCCTAGCCCTTACCACTCTTCTGCCTTGGAGTCAATACACAATATTAACTCCAAGACAGAAGGTGAGGGTTTAAAATATATATATATATATATATATATATATATATATATATATTTGAAGAATTACATATAAAAAGGAATTCGACATCTTCTGTGTGGCCCTAGAGCACAGAAACAGGAAAAAGGGGCAATTACCAAGAGGTCAACTGAGGTCTGCTATCAGGGAAATGTGCTAACAATTAGTGGGTCTCAGAGAATGAGCCATCTTGAGAAGTGGTGGATTCCAACACTTGAGAAGTCTTCAAGCAGAGATTAGACAACTCCTTGCCAGGCATGTTATGAGAGCACCAAGGTAGCCAATGAGGTCCTTTCCACCTCTGTCATTCGATGAAATTATACTTTTGAAAAATGAAGCATAATTGAATAGAGAAACTTGCTATTATCTGTATCTCCAATTAATCATGCCCTGTTGAAGGCTGGCTGCTTGGACCATAAAACTATTACCAATGTCCCACTGTTCTTAGAGGGTTGGTTGTTTACCCTAATTAAAGGCAAAGTATTAATTAAGGAGGAGGGAATGCTACTCTGAAGGGTAAAATGAAACCTACTGGTCAAAATCCATGATCTAGTGTATAGCCACAACCCTGTTAGAATTATCACTTTAATCACCCCTAGAAAGTCCCTCGTTCTAGGTAGTCTGAAAGGAAGCCATATTTCTCCCAAATTTGACTTGTATAGACCCCAGGAATGACCCACGATCATTTTCTGTCCCACTCCTATTTTTCTGCAGTGAGAGGTAAGGGCTTCACTTCCTTCACTTTTGTACCATTTGAATGCAGATCTAGAAATCTGTCCATGGTACCACTTGCACCAGTCTTCTGCCTTCCCCCTCAACTATAACCTCCATCATTCACAGTATATATTATATGGCAAAATAATATGCCCAGTATATATTATATATCCACCATGCAGATATCCCTTCCATGTTGCAGGGCTTAGAGGGGTGGTACCCCCACCACCTGGAAAATCCATGTGAAATTTTTGGCCCTCCCTTCATATTATAGAAGGTCTGAATTTTTCTTTTTCTTTCATATTCCTTTCTTTTACAGTACCTGATATGCATTTATAAGTTATTACACTTTTCAAGATAGTTTTGCATTTCTAGCCTTTGTGTGTCATCTGCTGGCTTTCCCATTCTTTTCACAAACTAACTTTTTACTTATTTTAACTATAGAAAAAGAAATTGTGTATATCTATAGCATTACAGGTTAAAATACGTTGATTTTAAACAATGCAATAGATATATTTTATGTATTTCTGAGTTTCTAAATCTTTTCTGTGTTGTCTGTTGGTCTTTATGTGTCATCTGCAGCTTCCACAAAACTCTCCAAAAATTCCCATTTAATTTTTAGGCCATGATATAGTGAAAGCACAATGGAGAAAGCTGCAGTTTGGAAGGGATAACTGTCTATCTTATATGGTGATTTTGTTTCAATGATTTCTTAGTACATACCTGTACCACATGATGAGATATTGGATTAGAGAATGAGAGGGGGAGAGAAAGAGAAAGAAGGTCAGAGATGGACAGAAATATAGAAAAAGACACAAATATAGACACCGGGGGGGGGGGGAAGAGAGAGAGAGAGAGAGAGAGAGAGAGAGAGAGAGAGAGAGAGAGAGAGAGAGAGAGAGAGAGAGAGAGAGAGAGAGAGAGAGAGAGAGAGAGAGAGAAAGGGAAGGAAATAAAGAAAGGGAGGGAAAGACAGACAAACAGACAGACAAAGTGAGAGAGAGACAGAGAGAGACAGAGAGAGACAGAGACAGAGAGAGACAGAGACAGAGACAGAGGGAGAGGGAGAGGGAGGAAAGGAGGGAGGGGAGGGAGGGAGAGAGGAGAGGGAGAGGGAGGGAGGGAGGAGAGGGAGAGGGAGAGAGAGAGAGAGAAGGAGAGAGAGAGTGAGTGAGAGAGAAAGGGAAGGAAAGAGAGAAAGGGAGGGAAAGACAGACAAACAGACAGACAAAGTGAGAGAGAGAGAGAGACAGAGAGAGACAGAGAGACAGAGAGAGGGAGGGAAGGAGGGAGGGAGGGAGAGAGGAGAGGGAGAGGGAGAGAGAGAGAAAGAGAGAGAGAGTGAGTGAGAGAGAAAGGGAAGGAAAGAGAGAAAGGGAGGGAAAGACAGACAGACAGACAAAGTGAGAGAGAGAGAGAGAGGGAGGGAGGGAGGGAGGGAGGGAGGTAGGGAGAGAGGAGAGGGAGAGGGAGAGAGAGAGAGAGAAAGAGAGAGAGAGAGTGAGTGAGAGAGAAAGGGAAGGAAAGAGAGAAAGGGAGAGAAAGACAGACAGACAGACAAAGTGAGAGAGAGACAGAGAGAGAGAGAGAGACAGAGAGAGAGAGAGAGAGAGGGAGGGAGGGAGGGAGAGAGGAGAGGGAGAGGGAGAGAGTGAGTGAGAGAGAAAGGGAAGGAAAGAGAGAAAGGGAGCTAAAGACAGACAAACAGACAAAGTGAGAGAGAGACAGAGAGAGAAAGGGAGGGAGGGAGAGACAGACAGACCAACAGACAGACAGAAAGTAAGAGGGGGGAGGGAAAAAGGGATGGAGAGAGAGAGATTGATTCCCATATATATTTCCATTTCAAAGAGGTCTCCTTTTAGGGATATATTCTATATTTTGGCTTGACCTATTTTCCAATCAATATGGTATGAACCATTCATGTTCATTAATTCATTAGTGGAAAGCAGACTCTGAAATAATGGGATAGAGAAACTTGGTAGAAGGGAAGAGAAGAAGAAAAGAAAAGTGTTTGGAGCCTGGAGAAAATATTTATAGAAACATCTTTAAAAAGAAAACTGAGATCTAAGGTACGTTTCAGTCCCTTTCTCACTGGTCTCTAATTCTTATTAGTTATAAAGTCTTTTTTTCTTTTATGACTTCAAATGAGAAAAAAAGTCCTTAGTTTCTTCGAACACCTGCTTTCTTCTATGCCCAAAGCCTTGCTTTTCCAGCGTAGCTTCATGTGGCATAAAAATGTTTTGAACCTCTTTGTAGTTGCAAACTTGCGCTGGCTTCTCCATTGAGATTCCTTTCTGTGGTTGCTCCTAGATAACCAGAGGAAAGCTCTTAGGCCTTCCTTTTTCAACTGAACTGACCTAGTATGAACTTCTTCTCCCTTTCCCCATACTTAAGCTGAGATTGCCCTCAGTAACAGCTCCAGCTCCCTCCCATACCATCCCATACAGCGTCTCATTCAAGCCTACAGTCATAGCTTGGGCCTGGAAGGACATCTAGTTCAACATACAAATTACATGGGAAAGGAGCCTCCTAGGAATTATCTTTAAAAGAATCCTTTTTCCCAAAGAACATTTAAAGTAAAGTTTAAGCAATGTTTCAAAGAACTTTAAAGTGGTTTCATCACCTCATTGGAGGACTGTCTCCCAAAGCTCCCACTAATTATCATTTTCATCCAATGGACAAAGGAGCTCAGTTTTCTGAGAATACAGAACATCAGAGTCAAGAATAGCTCTTTCAAGCCCTAATTCCCAGTTCCCAGAGAAGACTACGAGCCACGTACCCTAGCAAGGTTATTACGGGCACACCAAGTTCCTCACCTTTATTGAATGATCTGAACACCTTTTAGTTTTAACAAACCTTTCTTTCGAAGGTATTTAGGGCATGCAAAGCCCTTCACATCTCTAAATACCTCTTGCCAACAGTAATTTCCCATTCAGAACATAGCAAGTATGGGGAAATGATCATAATCCAAGAGATGATCATTATTCGATGCTTAGTGGGTGCCAGCTCCATGCTGAGTGTTAATCATAGGCCCATGGACAAATAGCTGCACCTGGGAAATAAGGAGCAGGGGAAGAGGTGAAAGTATTTGTTCTCCTACCACCTGCTGGATGGGGTGGGGTTTGGGGGGTGGGGAGCAATGCAAAGAAGATTGTTAACAAGGCAAAGGGGTGGAGATGGAGGCTTTGATGGAGAACATTCAAACCAAGATTATTTTTCAAAATGTGATGCCCACCAAAATACTGGGCACCCCACAGAGCTCGATTAAGACACCTGGGGGGAACCCTAAGTACAAATTAGTGGCCTCTCCTGTTATATAAAACCAAATGCAGCAAAATATGAGGTACAAAATTATTAGTTGCTTTTAGGGGAAAAGCACACATTAGACACTTTCTAATGGTGATGTGATCCCTGTTCTGTTTCTTAAAGTCCACCCAGTTCATAGGAATGGAAGGGAGCTGCCCAATGAGGTATAAGCATGAGGCACTAAAAGGTCCATCCTGCCCCAAGCAGCCCCACTGACCCATTGAAATTGCCACCATTAGCATTACATCTTCAGGTGAGGGCACTGTCACCAGAAAGTCCCTATAGGTGAGGAGGAGGAATTTTCACTTCTCCTGGCATCTCCTGGAGAGATGATACCTTCATCCAGAAGAAGGACTCTTGAGGAGGGAATTTCAGGAACCAAGTTAGCCAGGTGAAAGCAAAATGATTTTAGGGGAGCTTGAGTAGCTGGTTATGCTTCTCACATGGCACCATATTGGAAATATTCTTCACCTATTGGTTGGGACAGTCCTACTGGGGATTAGGAAGCATCCCCTCCTGTGCTGGTGAGGGATGGAATGGAAGAAGATGAAGGATTTGGAAGGATCCCTTCTGGCCTGATGATTCTCCAGGGTGGTATGGATACTATGAAGTGAATTAGCTGTGTTTATTGTCTACCACCCCACACTTCTTTCCACCCACCTCCTATCAAACACGCAAGCTGGATCCAAGACTGGACAGGCGAGGAGGGGGAGGAAACCGACATCCTCTATTTTTGCTGCTCATTAGATTCCAGGTTTGGGGAGGAAGGGGGCACAGTGGCTTCCCAGGGAACATTGTGGGAGAAACACTCAGGTTTGGGAGGCTTCTTATCTGTGGGGTGTGTTTGGGCTTTACCTGTATCTTTCCCAAGAAATATCAGGGACTAGGTATTCCAAAAATCTGAGAGCTTGAGGAGAGAATGGAGAAGCGCATAGAGAGCTCCTTGGGTTAGCTTTCATTTCTTCATGTTCTTAAGAAGTCCTCACATGCAGCTGCCAGCTGAGGAAGGAGAAAAATCTGTGCAATACTCCTAGAATTCCTACAAACTTTTTCTAATCGAATTCAGGGCATAAATGCCCAGAAAATGTCCAAAGGCAAATCTTATACTGTGTATGTATGTATGTATGTATGTATGTATGTACATATATCTATACATATATATATATATATATATATAGAGAGAGAGAGAGAGAGAGAGAGAGCATATATGCACCTAGCCCATAGAGCGATAGAGGGATAGATAGATAGATAGATAGATAGATAGATAGATAGATAGATAGATAGAAGGATAGATAGATAGATGGATGGAATGATAGAAGGATAGATAGATAGATAGATAGATAGATAGATAGATGGAATGATAGAAGGATAGAAGGATAGACAGATAGATAGATAGATAGATAGATAGATAGATAGATAGATAGATAGATAGATAGATAGATAGATGGAAAGCTGGATGGAAAGCTGGATGGAAAGCTGGATGGATGGATGGAAAGCTGGATGGATGGATGGATGGATGGATGGATGGATGGATGGATGTATGGATGGATAGATGAGGGAGAGATAGAGATAGTATATATATATATACATAGAAATCACATATATACTATATTGCTTACATACATATTCTGGGAAGTAGTGGAAGATAACATCCTGGTATGGGAAAAGAGCATTGACTTTAGAGTCAGGAAAGACCTGAGTTCAGATCCTGACTAATTCTCTTCTAAGTTTTGTCTCATTTTACAGATGAATAAACTAAGGCTGAGAAAAGTTAAATGACTTGCCCTAGGTTCAAATTCTCCCTTTTCAACCAACTCTGTGTGTGACCCTGGGCAAATCACTTAACCTTTTTTAGTCTTAGTTTATTCATCTGTAAAATGAAGGAGTAGTACTCAATGGCCAGCTCTAAGACTCTCAATCTAGTTGCAGAGAGAACACACACACACACACACACACACACACACACACACACACACACCACACGCTAGAAGGCAGGATGAGGGGAAAAAAGCAGAAGTTTCTAAGGCAAGTTTAAGTTCCATGTAAGGAAGAATTTCCTACCAATTAGAACTGTCCAAATGTGGACTGATGCTTCAGGAAACAGTGAGCTTCCCCTCCCCAGAGGTCTTCAAGCAGAATTGGGATGGCCACTTCTTGAGAATGTTGTAAGAAGGATTCTTTTGAGGGATGGATTGTATTAACTGGCACCTCAGGCCCCTTCCAATTAGAAGCTTATGACACTGAAACCAAATTCTTTTCTGTTCAGTTTAATTTAATTTAACAACAACTTGGGGGCCACTAGGTACTTCAGTGGATGGAGAGTCAAAGAAGGTCTTGGGTTCAAATATGGCCTCAGATACTTCCTAATTGTGTGACCCTGGGCAAGTCACTTAATCCTCGTTGCCTAGCATTTACTGATCCTCTGCCTTGGAACCATTACAAAGTATTGATTCTAAGATGGAAGGTGAGGGTTTTTTAAAAATTTAGCTACTTAATAAGTTCATATTATGGGTGGAATTATTTGTTGGCACAGAATAGAAACCAGCACTGGCTGGACAGGTGGTTTTTCCCAGTGTGCCATCATTAGGCGATTGGAAGGGTTCCTCTGTCCCACCCCTCCGAGTACCAATTTGTTTCCTCTTAATGCCATAAGGGACCATGAAGGACTAAGGAGCTTCAAGGAGGGAGCAAGAAGAGGGATGGCTCCACATCTTAGAGCCCTGGGGGGGGAGGGGAATAACACCTCCCACCTAGCCCACGGAACAGCCATCCACTCTGGATCCTGTTGCTATGACAACCCCCCTCTGCAAAGAAAGTACCAGAGCCAGAAGTTGAGTGACTCAGTGATTGAGAGCCAGGTCTGAAAAACCAGGTCCTGGGTTCAAATTTGAGCTCAGATACTTCCTAGCTGTGTGACCCTGGGCAAGTTATCTAATCTACATTGTTTAGTCTTTATCGCTCTTCTGGGACCAATATAGAGTGTTGATTCTAAGACTAAGAGTAAGGATTTTTTTTTTTAAAGAAAAAAGAGAACACTAGACCAGTAGAGTCAAATTCAAGTAGAAACTGATCCCTGCAGGTCACATGGTGACTTAGAAAAGCACAAATTAGCATTATGTTGTATCGTTTTATTTATTTTGTTAAACATTTTCCAATAACATTTCATTTCATTCAGGAAGGGTTTAGGAGTTTTGGCTGATACAACATCCATGAGTTTAACACCCCTGAGGGAAGATTATAACAGATTATTTGCTTACTGACCATGTGTACCTGGTATCAGCTGAGATGCCAACATGCACGACTTAAAGAACATAATACTGCCTCTGCTTCCTTTGCACCCACTCCAAATTTGCACCTTGTCCTTGAACTCCCAATTATGGCTTTGGCATTGGTCCAACAAAGGTACAGTGAAAAAAATAGTCCCTGTTGGAAGTAGTTTGTGTTCTGTTAATTCTGTGAACAATTACATGAGGGTAGCCTGGTGGCTCAGTGCATAGAAAACCAGGCCTGGAGATGGGAGGTCCTGTATTCAAATCTGACCTTGGACACTTCCTGGCTGTGTGACCCTGGGCAAGTCACTTATCCACATTTGCCAAGCCCTTACTACTCTTCTGCCTTAGAACTAGTAGTATTGATTCTAAGACAGAAGGAAAGGATCATTTTTAAAAATCATTACATGGAGGAGGGGGAGGCAGCTGGGTGGCTCAATGGATTGAGAGCCAGGCCCAGAAATGGGAGGTCCTGGGTTCAAATCTGACCTCAGACACTTCCCAGCTGTGTGACCCTGGGCAAGTCACTTAACTCCCATTGCTTAGCCCTTATTACGCTTCAGCCTTAGAACCAATACCCAGTATTGATTCTAAGACAGAAGGTAAAGGTTTTAAAAATAATAAAATAAAATAAATATCATTACATGATCTAGCTAATAGATCACAGGCACTTAGAAAGCATTCAACCAAAAGAATCCTCCCTTCCATCCTCTTGCTCCAAGAGACCAGCAATGGTTTTTGGTTTCTATCAGCCTCTCTCTTCAGTCCAACACTCATCCAAAGCATCCCAGAATACCCTAATTATGTCTCACGCTGGAAAAATTTACAAACTAGTCTGTTTGACCAAGTGATGGAGAAATCAGTTGGAGGGATGATAAGTTGGAGAGCTTCATGGGAGATACTCTGTTTCTCTGGCTCTGAAAATGCCCTGCCCATCTCCTGGAGACACTGGAGCTCAACCTGATGCAGAAATCAGGAAATCAGACATTTAGAGCTGGAGGACCTTAAGGATCTCCAAATCCAATCCCTGCATTTTACATAAGAGGCAACGAGATGCTCGGGAGTTAAAGGAACTCACTCAAAGTCACATGGGCAAAACTCGAATTCCAACTCCAGAACCTCAGCCCTTTCCTCTCTGCCAAATCCTCCTGCCACATCCTTGAAGTGGTCATCCAGGAACTGTTTAACGATCTCCAAGTTTCTATATCCGGAGCAGCTCACACCACTGGGAAAGAGCTGTAATTGGTTGGTTGTTTTCCTAATTCTTCATATTTGGTGGAAAGCAGCCTCCCTGTATTAATTGTGCCATAGCTAGTGGGTAGCAGCCCCAAAGCCAGGGAAGCATGTTCCAAGTAGAAGCACTCCACAGCCCATCTTTTGCCATGCCCCTGGCCATTTGAGACTGAGGACCAGTGGACTACACCCCAATATGTCCTTTGACAAATTTGACTTCAAATTAATGTTGGGCGTAAACTGTCTTTCATTTCTTGGTGTGACCACTGGTAGAGCATTCATTCAGAAAGCATTAACTACACAAATAAAACTAATGTCGCCAAGATTAGAATGAAAGCAATAAGTTTGGGGAAAAATGCATAGACAGTTTCTCAGATAGAGGCCTCATATGTTATGATCAAAATTCTCTGGAGACTCTATATTCAGTTTTATTTACTATTTAATTTTAAATTGTGAACATTGAGTCAGAGAAATAAAAGGTATAGAGTCACCTGGCCGGGCACCTGGCTAACAGGAGCTCCTTTTGTCTCCATTCACTCCCACTGGTTGGGCAGAAAAAAAAATGGTGAGCTTCCCTGATCCCTAACTTATAGCCCCAGTGATGTCACTTTTTTCTGGGTCTTCGTGATTGGACAGACATGAACTCAGTCCAGGTTAAGGAGCCTCCTGGCATCCTCCCAGAGCATCCCCTCATCCAGATGAGCCTCAGGCCTTGGCTTTAATACAATCAAAGGATGGGGTGAAGCCAAAATGGGTTTTCAAAGTCAAAATGAATGAATGAATGAAATGAAATGAACAAAATGAATGAATGGAACTTTCCTCTTAAACAGAAAAGAAGGGCACAAAGTTATGCTAAATTCTCACATATATCTAAAATATAGAGAGAAATTTGTCAAATATATAAGAATATGAGCCATTCACAGTTGATCAGTGATCAAAAGATATGAACAGACACTTCCTAGCTGTGTGACCCTGGGCAAGTTACTTGACCTTCATTGCCTAGCCCTTACCATTCTTCTGCCTTGGAACCAATACACAGTATTGATTCAAAGATGGAAGGTAAAGTTTAAAAAAAATATATGAACAGATTGCTTTGGGGTGAAGAAATCAAAACTATATATAACTATGTGGGAAAATATTATAAATCATTATTGATTGGAGAAATGCAAATCAAAACAACTCTGAGGAGTCATCTCATACCCATCAGAATGGCTAAAATGATATAAAGACAAAATGATGAATGTTGGAGGGGGTGTTAAAAAATAGTGACACTAATACATTGTTGGTGGAACTGTGAACTGATCCCAACGTTTTTGGAGAACAATCTGGAATTATATTTAAAGATTTATGAAACTTTTTATATCTTTTAACCCAGTAATCCACAATTAAATTTATTTCTTAAGATGATCAAGGAAAAAAAGGAAAGCAATTATGTGTTCTAAAATATTTATAACAGTTCTTTTTGTGGTGGCAAAGAACTGGAAACTGGAGGGATATTTAATTGGGGAATGACTGAACAAGTTGTGGTATATGATTGTAATGGAATACTATTGTGCCATAAGAAATGCCCAACAAGATGATCCCAAAAAAATTGAAAGATTTATGTGAAGTGATGGCAAAGTGAAGTGAGAAGAACCAGGAGAATGTTGTACATAATGATAATGTAAGATGATCAATTGTGAACAAATTAACTATTACCAACAAGGCAAGGATCCAGGACAATTCCAAGACTCATAATGAAAAAGGCTATCTACCACCATAGAAGGAACAGAGTCCAAATGGAGATCAAAACATGCCACATTTCACTTTATTTCCTCCATAAGTTTTTCTCTAGTGTAAGCAATATATGTCATTTTGTAACATGATGAACAAAGAAATATGTATTATCTGATAATATATGTACAACCTGTATCATATTATCTGCCTTCTTCAGGAGTGGGGAGGGTGGGAGGAAGGAGGGGCAAATGAGAAATTTTTAGATGTAGCTAATGTGATCATTTGTTTTTCTATATTTATTATAATGTATTACCAATCATATGAATATTATAATTATGTTGTATGTTATATTATTTTACATATAAAACAAAAAGAAATGGTAAACAAAAAAGAAGCATTTATCTGTTAAAGATTTGGGGGAAAGGACAGCAGAGCTTAATCACCTCTTTAATTGCTAAGCCCCCATTGCCAGAGAGCTCATCTATTCACTTCCATTTCCATGGAAAAGCAAGACTGCCTTCACCCATGTCTTCTAGAAGGTATGGTAGATCTGAAGCCAAAAGGTAGTCTCTAATTACACTGATGTTTGAAATTCCATTTTGGCAGATGGTTTAGAAATCATCTAGTCCTGTGTTGGCAAACCTATGGCATATGTGCTGGCGGGGACTGCTCTTCTCCCCCTCTCCACTGAACCTGAGGATACTTTTCACATCATCTGCCCCTCTGCCCAGCAGCCGATTGGGAACACTTCCTCCCTCCCCTGTCTGGGACAAGGGAAGGGACTCAAATGCACATAATAGCTGCAGTTTGGGCACTCAGTCTCTAAAAGGTTCACCATCACTGATATAGTCCAGCCCTCTCCTTTGGCAAATGAGGAAAGGCCCAGAGAAATGGAACACCTTGTCTCAGGGTCCCCATCATGTCCACTGGGGGCAGAACTGGAGACTCTTATCTGCCCCAACCACAGCAATCCACTCTGTATGAAACCAGTGCATTGTGCATTCTCAGAGTATCCCCTGAGGTTAACCCAAGCTGGCAAGTATACAAGAATGGAAGACAAAGTAAGCTTTATGCGGTGTTGGATTTGCCTTTAAAGGTGAAAAGCAAACCTAACAAAAATATCTGAGCTCCACCGAGGGGCACAGATAAGTGTCCAATACAAAAAAGTGAAGTTTCATCTTTTCTTCTTCCCCTTATCAGCTTCATGACCTTAGGGCCAGGGTTCCCAGGTTCAGATACCATTTCTACTATTTACAATGTGTGGGACCTTAAGCAGGTCACCCCATTTCTCTGGCTCTTAGTGTTCTTCTTTGTCCCGATTGGGCAGATAGGCACTGCGGGAGTCATCCAAGCCCTCTTCCCTAAAATAACTCTCCCTCTCCAGCCCTCAGTTTCCTTTTTTATAAAATGGGTAAAAGGTAGATTAGGCAAGCTCTAAGGTCCCTAGCTCTTTCACTGATGGCCCTACAAACCTTTACAGAGAGAGGAAAATGCAAACTAGAATCAAATTCTACAAATTCAAAATCAAAAGAACAAAATCATTTATGAGGGAAGCAATAACAACTTGGTTGAGGAAGCTCAGAAAGAGTCTCCTGTAGACTGCAACATTTGAATTTGAACTGAGCTTTGAAAGAAGGATGCCAGGGATGCCAAGAGATGAAGGTGGGGAGGGGAGAGGGCCTTCCAGGCATGCAGGCATGAAAGGCAATGTAGGCAGAAGCCTGGAGCTGGAAGACAAAATGTACTAGGAACTGCCAGTAGCACTGTTGATCTGGCTCCCTGGGATGTAGCAACAATAGAAATATGAAACTGAGCAGAGAGGGATAGCCTGGGATTGAGAAAGCATGAAGGGGACAGTTTAAAGGAAGACTTCCTGGAGGAGGAAGCCTTGACTTTGGATTTTAAACAATGAGTAGGAATGTAGCTGGTCAAGAAGTAGAGTCAGGCTATTACAAGCCTGGAGAATGGAATGAGCAAAGGAACCAAGGTGGGAAAGCACAGGGCAGCCTGGGGAAACAGAGGACAGTCCAGTGTAGTTGGATCTTCAAGGACAAGATGGAAGAATAATATGAGATCAGAGAATCCAGGGTCTGGAACTGAAAGGGACCTCAGAGGTCTAAAGCTGCCAGGATCCATGCACTTTGTTAGGGGAAAAGTCAAAAGAGATGGAGGCTTTTGAGACTGTTCTTTCCTTTTTTAGACTACATGATTCCTGTGGTCCCTTCCATATCGAATAGACTAACAATCAATCAGGAATTATATATTTAGGTCCTACTATGTGCCAGACACTGTGCTGGGCACTGAAACAACCAAAACAAAAACAAAAATCAAACAGTCCCTACTCACAAGGAGCTTAGTAATAGCTAAATAATAATAACTAGCATTAAAGAGAGCTTTATTGTTAGCAGATCATTTTACAAATTTTTTCTCATCTTATCCTCACAGCAACCCCAGAAGGTTTTGTTATTGTTATTCCCAGTTTATAGGTGAAGAAACTGAGGCAAACAGAGGTTACATGACTTGTCCAGGGTCACAAAACTAGTACGTGTCTGAGGCTGGTTTTGAATTCTAGTCTTCCTAACTCAAAGTCCAGTACTCAAGGCTAATAGTGGTGCCTGAGTGATTAGTCAGATTTTCTAGTTGGCTGGCTCAAATTGAGGAGCTTCCCACAATGCTCCATGTATTGTGATGGGTGGCATCGT
This sequence comes from Monodelphis domestica, assembly GCF_027887165.1. NCBI lineage: Eukaryota > Metazoa > Chordata > Mammalia > Didelphimorphia > Didelphidae > Monodelphis > Monodelphis domestica. Next base: position 734,120,189 of record NC_077227.1, read on the forward strand.
GCATCCCTGCTATGTATTACCTTCGGAGTCTTTGATGAGTCCCATCACCTCTCTGAGCCTCAGCTTCCTCAGGGTGAATTAGATGAACTTGGGAGTGTGTGGAAGACTAGAATCACTGCCAAATACTTCCATCCTGACTCCAGAGCAGAGATCGTGGCCTCTAGTCTTCTCCAGCTGAATCACAGTGTGGGATAAAATACATCCCTGAAGAAGGGAGTTGTCCTTGTTCCTTTTATTTAAGAAAAAAGCATGTAATTGGAACAGGGAAAGCAAAACTGTGCCTATATGGGAAAGAGGTAGCGAGCTACACAATGCTTCCAATGGGCCAGCATCATACAGGTAAACTGAGTTCAGATTCAAACTTAGATCCTTTGGCTTTCTGACTATAGCCCCCATTTCTGAGAAATAGCCAGAGAACAAAAGGGAAAGAGAGCCAAGGGGAGGCCCTAACTAGAGGAGAGACCTAAAAGCCATACCTAGGATTGGGAGCCTGGGACTTTGCTCCAGGGTGCCAAGATGCTCCAGGAGCCCTTGTGTTCTAAGATGGTTTTCCAGCCTTCCCAGGGCTCCCCTCAATGTAGAACCTCTCACCCACTTCACCCCTGTCACTCAACTTCTTCTCTTGGCAGATTCTCTGAAGACCTGGCCTCCCGCCATCCTGATTCAGCTTCATCCAGGAAGGAGCATCCTGTGCACCCTCCACTCTGGGGAAAATTCCTAGTCACAGCTCTATCCATAATTATAAAACAAAATGTTCTTCAGCAGATAGGCATTGGGGAAGGCGACCAAGACCCTTCCCTTCGATCTGTGAGACCTAGAGCAAGGGATTCTCCCTCTCCAGGCCTCAGTTTCCTTGTTTGTAAAATGGGGGGAGGGCAGATTAGGCAATCTCTGAAGTCCTTTCCAACTATAACTTCTGTGATCATTACTTCTGCCTCCAAACACTGACGTGCCAGGAAACATAGAAGTAAACATTGTCACTTGGGCCACTGAAAACAGACTCACCTCTCCACTGCCAGGGAAAAATGTTTTAAGCATCCTTTGCCTGACAGCATCGTGTGGGAGTTTATTTTGGTTTTCTCAGCAAGCAAGTTATTATAAACAATTTACCCCTCACAGACACATGGCCCCAAGCCCACCCACACAAGCACACACACACACACACACACACACACACACACACACACACACACACACACACACACATTTTGTTGGCAACAGAAGCACGAATAACTTCAGGCCATTGGTAGAACCAGAACATTTCTCACCCTTCAGAGGCTTTTTGATGGCTTGTTCCTCACTGGATCATTTTATCCACTCTTAATTCTTGGCCAAGACTGAGTCTTCAGATTCTCCTCCCTGAAAGGGGTTAAGTCAGACCCTCAGCTGGCACAGGGATAAAAGTTTTAACTCCTTTCCTGTGAGTTATAATGATGGAGCCTTGGTAAAAAGCCATCACATCACCATCAATCATCACTACCACCCCCCTCACTGTCAGTCACATTCCTCTAGCACTTTAAGGTTTGTAAAACACCTCCTATGTGTTTTCTAATTTTACCCTCACAACCATCCTGGGAAGTAATGATGGCCATTATCATCCCCATTTTGCAGATGAGAAAACAAGAGGCACAGAAAGTGACCGGTATACAATTGTACCTTTATTGCTCTGAGGTAGGATTTGAACTCATCTTCCTGCCTCCACGTTCAGCCCTCTGCCTACTATACTCCTTTGCATTCTTTTCCATTTAACTGCCTAGCATAAGAGTATATATTAGAGTGGGAAGTCATCTTGGGAACCAAGTCCAGCCCTGTAATTTTACAGATGAGGAAACTGAGGCTAGAAGAGACTAAATGATTTGTCCAAGTTTACTCAACTAGGAAATGTCTGCTTTCTATTTGACCCACTGTTTAGAATGCTGGAAGACCTGAATTCAAATCCTGCCTCTAGCACTAACTAGCTATGTGCCCCCAGGCAAGTTATTTAGTTTCCTAATCTATAAATTGAGATAATAATAGCACCTATTTCTTAAGGCTGTTGTGAAGAAGGACTGAGAAGCTAGTTTGCATTTTGCAAACCTTTAAGGGCCAGCTATTGCTTTTATCATTCTTATTATTATATCCTTATTATATCCCTCACTTCCTCTTTCAGACAAAAGCTAAAGCACTGCATCTGAAGCTAATCCTTTTCTGTGGGGATGCTCTCTAAACCAAATTAGACAAGTTGTTCCCTCCTGCTCCATGGCTGACTCTTTGTGCTCATTTGGGATTTTCTTGGCAAAGACCTGGAGTGGTTTACCATTTCCTTCTCTTGCTCATTTTACAGATGGGGAAACTGAGGAAACGTCCAATGACTTGCCCAGGGTCACCCAGGTAGAAGTGAACTCAGGAAGATGATTGTTCCTTAGCACACTGTCCACTGCATTCTCTAGCTCCCCCATCCTGCTCTCCTTGGATACACACAGAAAACAGTTCTCTCAGTACAAATCCCTGTTTTCCCAAGAACCACAGAGATGAGGCACTGCTCCTCAGACCTACAAGGGTAGGCTGCCAGGGAGTGCACACTCATTCAATGAGGGCCAAATGGCAACATTTTCCAACCTTGCTGCCTGCAAGAAGGTCCCTGGTGTGTGCATACGTGCGTGTGTGCATGAGTGCGTACATGTGCTTCCCGCAAGTTCCAATCATAATAACTTGCCTCTTCAGAGAAAAAGGAAGAAGTAAGTTCTGATTACCCTGCCAGGAAGGGACAGTGGCTAGCCCTTGGGAAAATTGGTGGGAAGGATGTCTGTGCACAACTGCCAATAACTTAAAATCCCCGAAGCCCCAAAGGAACAAAGTCAAGACATCAGGTGTGAAGAAGTGTGATTCCTGATTGGATAGAGAACAAGAGGAGAGACCAGATACTGGATCCAGAGGCCAGCATCCCCCAGAAAGATGGATTGATTCAATGAATGAATGAATGAATGAATGAATGAATGAATGCTCTTATAGGAAATGACAGCCTAGGATCTTACACAGGGACATAACCCAGGATGAAACTCTACCCACTGATCAGATTTCTAACTCCAGCCTTGCTCCTGTCTAATCTATTCTCTAAATAGATGTCAAAATAATCTTCCTACAACATAGTCAGTCAAAAAACTTTTACTAAGCACCTACTATGTGCCCCTTCTCACAAACCTTCAGGGGTTCTCTATTTGCTCCTCTGACACTTGCTAGTCTGTCTCTAGACTACTTCCCCAGGCTTTTTGTACATTGCGGGGAGGTACTGTAGATAGAAAACTAGATCTGGAGTCAAGAAGATCTGAGTTCAAATTTGACATCAAATGAGTGACCTGGGCAGGTCATTTAACCTGTTGGCCTATTTTCTCAACTGTAAAATAGGGAGCTAGGTGGTACAGTGGGTTGAGCTTGGAATCAGGAAGACTCATCTTCCGAAATTCAAATCAGACCCTCAGATACTTACAAACTGTGTGACTCTGGACAAGTCATTTCATTCTACTGGCCTCAGTTTATTCATTTGTAAAATGAGCTGGAGAAGGAACTGGCAACCACGCCAGGACCTTTACCAAGAAAACCCCAAAAGGGATCACAAGTGTCGGGCACAACTGAAAGACTGAACAACAACAACAAAATGAGATAACAATGGCACCTATCTTCCAGGGTTGTTTATGAAGAACAGAGATAATCATTGTAAAGTGTGCATTTAGCACAGTGCTTGGCACATAGTCAGTGTTACATAAATGTTAGTTACAGGCAGCTAGATGGTGTAGCAGATCTGGAGTCAGGAAAACAAATTCAAATCCGGGAAAACAAATGTAAATCCAGCCTCAGACATCTACCAGCTTTGTGATCCTGAGTAAGCCACTTCACCTCAACCACAACCACTGTCTGCAGCAGTTTCCTCATCTGTAAAATGGGGGTAATAATAGTGCCTCCCTCCCAAGTTGTTGTGATGATCAAATGAGATATTCCTAAATTCATAAATCACAGTGCCTGGCATAGTCGGTGCTATATAAATGTTAGTTCTTATGGTAACACTTTCAATTATCCAGCCAAAGAACCCAAAAAATGTCCCCATAGATAATAGAGCAGGTCCCATGTCTCTGCCTTGGTTCAATCTGTCTACCCTGCTTGGGATGGGCTCCCATCTCCCCTACTCCTCTTAGAATCTTAAGCTTCCTTCTTTTAAGGCTCAGCTCCCACATCAGTGACTATGGAGAACTTTTCTTGATCTCCTTAATTTTTGGAAGTCTCTTCCTCTTCCTCAAATTATCTTGTTTTTATTTGGTAATGTTGGACCTCCTGAGAGGGCAGGGTCTCTTTTTTAAACTTCCAATTTTATTTTCCCAACTGCTTCTCTTGGTGTCTTGTATACAGTAGATGCTTAATAAATGCTTGTTGGATAGGATTGAATTGAATCAAATTGGCCTGCTCACCCACCTTTGGTGTCCACCTTTCACCCAACTCTCACCTGTGGCTCCAAGAAGATACAACATACACAGCAGCCACATCCCAGGAAAACCATCTCAACAGATGAACTAAATCAGGTTGAGATGAACCAACAGGTGATTCAACTTGGTGATTTAGGGGAATGTCTACCCCAAGCACTTCTCCTAGTGGAATGGGCAGAAGAGAATGATTGATTCGAACAGCCATGCAGGCAGTTGAAGCAAGTGCAGGAGAATATGTAGAGCTTGGGCAGACATCATAGATGTGAAGGTCGTCCATTGCATCCAAGCCTTGACCAGTGGTCTTGACTTCTGTCCAGCCACTGGACTTCCATGACTGAAAGAGAAAATGAAGGCCATGTCTCTGTGTGACTCTGCCTCACCTGAATCCAACTAACTCACAAGTCAAGACATCACTCTTGGGAGGTCACTGGTCTTCTTAGAACAAAAGACAAACACCAATAAATACCTTGAGTAACTTTTGAGCTGAGTTAGTGAGTTTTTAAGTAACTTTTCTGGAAGGGGAGATCTGTAATCCTTTTTGGGAAGACTAGACATGAATGGACTCTAGACTTTATTTCAGAGATAGAGGCACGATGAGCCAGAGATTTTGAGAAAAGCCTAATCTACTCTCAGCAAAGAGGAGTCTAGAGTGGCAACCCCTTGTGGTGGGAAAGGGATGATATTCCATGGGTCACAAGTAATATAATTTATTTCATTTCCCCAAACCTCCAAGTTGGAAGAGATCTCAAAGACCATTTAATCAAATCTGTGTCTGATCAAGAGTCCCCTCAACAACCTGAGTAGTCATTAAGATTTTTCTTGAGGGCTAGTGAGCAGAAGTCCACTATTTACCCAGGAGGGCCAGGAGACTTTGGATAGCCTTCCTTGTTGGAAATTTTTCTCATTTTCCCCCTGGCATCAAGACTAACTCTACCATGGCTCTCCAGTGTTTCTCACCAACTGCCCCCTGGTGCTTGGTAGAACAAGGCTATACTGTTTCCAACATGACAGTTCTTTAGAAGGCAGTGATCACATGTACAGTATTACAACAGCCTGATGTTATAATTTAGTTCATATATTGTAAAAATTAAAATTAATATACAAAAAATTAACATATTATGTTTTATAAGATTTATTAATGATCACTAGAAGTAACAATATAAAACCACATGCCCATGGCTACTCTACCTGCTCAAACAGCTTGCTCCACCAATGTCCCAGCCCAGGAAGGAAAGAGAGCTAGCCACGGAAGACCACCCTATTTATCCCCTGTCTATGTCAGCATGTAATGACAAGAAGTCAGTGGGCTCCTGGGAAATGTAGTTCAAAGGCACAAGATTTCCAATTACACAATATGTTAGGCAACTTCTAGTATTCCAGAAGAATTATCCCACCAATGAGACATCCTGTTTCCTTGATCCCAGATGACATAATAAGGAACAATGGGTACGATTTGCAATGAGGCATACAAAGGCTTGATGTGAAGCCAAACTTCTTAATGGTGAGAACTGTACATAAGGGCAATGGGATACTTTGGGAAGACGGGGTTCTCCTTCATTAGAGATCTTCAAACAAAGGTTTAATGATCATTTATTGGGGGTATGTTAGAAGGGATTCTTATTCAAGCAGGGGCTAGACTAGATGAGCCCAAGGTCCTGGGATTTGGGGTAACCTGCGGTTCTTTGATTCTCTTTTTTTAGGTAGGAAAATTCAGGTTGTGAGAAGCCAGTGTCTCACCCAGAGTCACACAGTGCTGGACACAAAACCTAAATGCCTACCTGACTGACTCCAGTTCAGCATTCTTTTTCTGTCCAGGCCCTCTAAATGGCACACAAACTCTAGGTTAAATGTCTTCTTGATTCTGGCTTATTTTAGCAACTTGGAAGTGCTGTTGATTATTCAAAATTCAATTATAGTCATTACCCAGAAACACCCTACTCACCTCCTAGGGGAATGAGGTTTGAACTGATCTCC
>NC_077227.1:734129116-734182467 GCF_027887165.1 Monodelphis domestica
CCTCTCTTCCACACAGTTCCCTGCATCCCACAGTATTATGTAACCCTGGACGTACTACTAGCATACCCTCCTGTGACTGAGTCTCTGGATTTCTGCATATGCCCGGCTGACAGGTGTCACACTGAATTCACAGGATGCCAAACCTAGAGTGAGGGAAGACTGAATAGAAATTCTGCCTCAGATACCAACTGACGGTGGAATCTCTGGGAAAATCCTTTCATCCCTCTGGACCTCATTCGCTTTCATCTGTATAATGGATGAGCAGATTGGACTTGATGGCTTTTAAGACCCCTTCCAACTCTAGATTTATAATCCTATTATCCAATGAGACTGTACGTATGTCTCTCTATGATGGTGGAAATATTGGGCCTTTGCAGATAAAATGCCAGATTTACAGTCAAGTAGACCTGGCTTTAAATATCTACTTTGACTCCTCCTAGCCGTGTGACCTGGGAAATCCCCTTTACCTCTATGAGTCTCAGTTTCCTCGTCTATAAAATGAAGATAACAAAAGCTCACTGGATCACTGTAAAAGACAAATGAGATAATATAAATAAACTATTTGGCAAAACTTAATGTGGTATACTGTTGTATGTTACCTCACTTCACATATAAAGACCTCAGCTTCTTGCTATGTTAAATTATAGGATGAGAGAGCAGGGAGACGGTCTCCAAGGAAACTTCTAGCTCAAAATCTCATTATTCTACTTATCTGTGTCTATGCATATGTTAGGGCAGTGAGGTGGAACAGAGGATAGAGCATCGTGCTTGGAGTCAGAAAGATCTGTGTTCAAATCTGGGCTCAGATACTTACTAGCTTTGTGACCCTGAACAAGTCACCTAATCCTGTTTGCCTCAGTTTTCTCATCTATAAAATGAGCTGGAGAAGGAATAGCAAACCAGTCCAATATCTTTGAAAAAAGAGTCACACATAATTGAAAATGACTGAACAACAACATGCATGCCACAGAATCCAGGCTTTTCTTAAAAGTCATGTGTTTGAGTGTCTCCACATTCTCATGTGTCTCTATGTGTGGTTTGTGTTTCTATTTATGTGTAACAGAGTTGTGAGATAATTATACATACATGTAGCTGATATGGGTATCAGAGGAATGCACCAGTCAACAACCACACCAAACCCCCACCCTTGAGCCTGACGGGTGATGCATTCACCCTTATTCATTCTCATCCTAGGTTCTAAGACAATCAAGTGATCTGCTCTATTATTTCCTCATTCATTACGAAAGTGGCAGGATATCGCTAAGTAATTATCAATAGCTCTGTGTCCCCAATTCATTTACTAAATATTATTTCCTCAGCAAACTAGAAAACATATTTTCCCATAAGCTTTGATAGAGGATAGATATAGATGTGTGTGTGTATATATATATATATATATATATATATAGAGAGAGAGAGAGAGAGAGAGAGAGAGAGATGAGGATATAGCTACATAGATATGTGATAGATAGACAGACAGATAGATAGATAGATAGATAGATAGATAGATAGATAGATAGATAGATAGATAGATAACTATGTTGATACTTAGAGATATGGATATTCCCCGGATGCCTAAGCAACAGGGTATATAATTTATTAACAGTGTAACAACCTGGGTTCAAATGTGGTCTCAGACACTTCCTAGACGTGTGACCCTGGCCAGGTCACTTAACTTCAACTGCCTAGCCCTTACCAATCTTCTGCCTTGGAATTGATACTTGTATCAATTCTAAAACAGAAGGTAAAGTGATACTTTATATATCAGATATGATTATCTGATTTAATCAGATAAATCAGTATAACAAACAATAAAGCAAAGAAAACCAATGATTTATAAAATATCACTCATGAGAAAGATCTCAGCCAGAATCACATCACTGTTTTTCAATTCTGGAAACTCAGTCCCACCGTTCAGTGATGGCAGGTTGGTAGCCAAAGGCTCTCCAGAATTCTGTTCTTGATTTTTTTAAGGTAAGAGTTAAACTCAATCCCTTAGGAAAGAATTTCTCTGTCCTTTTCCTTTATATCTCATACAACTCTCCACACAATGTGGGACAACCATAAACTCTCAGCTGCTCAGGCTTCTGTTCCTTCCCACGGTGTCTGTGTGAGAGGTTATTGAAGATGTTATGCATGTATGTATATACTGAGTCGTCAGTAAAATGGTGACAACTAGGGCTTCTTCCAGGCTAGGATGCTGAAATGAAGATGATGCTGCTGCTACTTAAAAAATCCAGAAAGCAAAAACAACTAAGCTTATTAGCAGGAATAATGGGTCTAAGTCAGGAAGATATTCTATGGTTAAGCTTAACCCAACTATCTTTGACCTCCCAATAGTTCTGTCCTAGGGGTCTCTGTCTCCTTTCTATGAAATGGTGTCCCAAGGTCTCTCCCACTCTAAGACCTCATGTCCTGAGGAATGAGATCTGTCTCTCCCTCCCTCTCCTTCCCTCTGTCTCTGTCTCTGTCTCTCTGTCTGTCTGTCTGTCTCTCTATCTCTCTCTCTCTGCCTCTCTCCGTCTTTCTGTCTGTCTCTCTGTCTCTCTCTCTCTCTGCCTCTCTCCGTCTTTCTGTCTGTCTGTCTGTCTCTCTGTCTCTCTCTGTCTGTCTGTCTGTCTCTCTTCTGTCTGTCTGTCTGTCTGTCTCTCTTCTGTCTGTCTCTCTTCTGTCTGTCTGTCTGTCTGTCTGTCTCTCTTCTGTCTGTCTGTCTGTCTGTCTCTCTTCTGTCTGTCTGTCTGTCTGTCTGTCTGTCTGTCTCTCTCTCTCTCTCTCTCTCTCTCTCTCTCTCTCTCTCTCTCTCTCTCACTCACTAAATTTGCCTCTACAAATTGATCTGACAGTTTCTTTCAAATTTCTTCCCCGGGTCCCGAAATTGGTAATTATAGCTTTGGGTGATTATATCTCTGAAGCATGAGTCAGTGTCATCGGGAATTAATATGTGATCATGCCTTATTTCCAAGCATTCATGTCTATGTGTTTGCATACGTCTGCATGTGTCTCTCTTTGCACTCATGTGGGTGTACACATGGCCCAACCTCTCTCTAGACCTCAGTTTCTTCAGCTGTAACATGGCAGCATTGGGTTGATGCTCTCTAAAGTCTTTCCTGTCTCAAAATTTTTCATCTTGAGTATGGTGGTCTATGGGCAGCTATTTTTCTGTGCATGTGCCACACTCGCACATATATGGGAAGGGGAATATATGTCTCTCTGCATGGGCATAAGGCACTGGCCGTGATTAGGGTGGAAAGAATCAGGCAGATGGAGCCCTGGGCCCGTTATTCCCCCACAGCCTCTAGCATGACCTGTCCATGTTTTCCCTGAACCTTGCTTGGGGAGTCTTGTTTCCCTCTGGTCTTCAGTTGTTGCTCCCAGAATGACCCTGGCCCCCTCTGGGACAACTGACCTCAACTTTCCCTCTCAGAGTCTATCTTCTGACCCTGCAGGGGAAGCCCTAATGGGCTGTGAACATTGCTGTGTGGGCTGGTTTCTTTGTGAAAGCCTAAGGCATTGGCCACATCCCATTGCCTCCCTTTTTCCATGACAATGCCTTGTGCTCCATCCCAGCAGCCACCGGGAGAGGGGAGGGGAGAGAAAGGCCCCTTCTTCTCCTTCCTTCTATTCCCTCTTCTCTGGACAACAGCCTGAGATAGGACCCTATCTATTAATCAGTCAATGATCAAGTATTTATTGGGCAACCACTGGAGGCTGGGAATTGTGCTAGACCCTGGGGACACAAATGGAAAAACCAAAATCAACCCTATCACAATAAACTTGCCTGCTAATGCTAAAAACCAGTCCATAGGCACACGCATGTACATGTGTTCATACATATATGGATGGATCTAAAATTGTAAATAAGTCCATATAAAGAATTCAAATCCATGTAAAAAGTGTTGCTTCAACTGTGTTTTAAAGGAACAAGTGAATTCTTTTTTAAGCTACTATTTTTATTATAATATAAAAAGATTATATTATATAACTATTATAGTAGCAATATATACTATTATGTTATATATTATATAATTGAATAATAGTATATATATTTGTTATAAATATTTAATAAATCATAATCAACATGCTTATCCAAGAGAAATAAGTTCTTTTTTTTTTTTAATCCTTACCTTCCATCTTGGAATCAATACTGTGTAGAGGCTTCAAGGCAGAAGAGTGGTAAGGGCTAGGCAATGGGGGTTAAGTGACTTGCCCAGGGTCACCCATCCGGGAAGTATCTGAAGCCATATTTGAACCTAAGACCTCCCATCTCTAGACCTGGCTCTCAATCCTCTGAGACACCCAGCTGCCCCTGAAATTCTCACATTAACTATGTCTAAACATCTAGATCGCATTCTTTTTTCCCTTTCCTATCCCTGCTCCACCCTCTCCCAAGAAGCCAAGTAATAGGAAATGGATTCTTAAGGAGTGTGGGAAGTTAATAGTAATCTGAACCCCTTTTTGGCCTCCCAAAACAATCAAGTCACCAAGGACATAAATTGGTGGAGGAGACAGGAAATTGTTCTCTTCCCTCAGAACCATGGACATGGAGTCTGCCTCTGAGCTGGCTCAAGCTGCTCAAACAGGAAACATCTAGGAGAGCTAGCCAGCTAGCCACACATGCTTTTCTCTTTCTCTAGCTTGCTAATATTTATTTTAGTATTTATTATTAATTTATTTAGTATTTGTGTTATTGTTTTAATTATTATTTCATGATTAGTTCTTTATTTATAATAAATAATTATAGAATTGAGATACAGTCTCTAGAGAATTTTAATCAGAACAAGAGGGATTACATTCCAGGGATGGGGGTGCTCTGGTACAAAGGCAGCAAGAAGAGAAATAGAGTCACACATATGAGGAACAGAGAAAGGGTCAGTCTGATGAGATGCTAGAGTGAGGGCGAGGGAGTAATAGCCAATCGAGCTTGAAAAATAAGTTGGGGCCAGGTAGTGAAGGGTTCTAAAAGTTAAACTGAGATCATGTTTTAGACTAGAGTGTTGGTGGTTGTCGTCCAGGGTCAGTCAATGTCCAGTGTCCGATGTCCAGTGTGGCTGATTAGGAAGCCACTGGTGGAATGAGAAGGAAATTCACGTGGCCATAGCAGCAGTATTTAATGAAAATGACCTGGAGTGGTGATAGGCTTGAGGAGGGAGAACAGCAAGGAGGCTGTGGGGTAACTATCTCTGACGAGAGGGGATGGACATCTGAACTAACGTGACAGAGCTGGAGGAGTCTGGATGGGGTGGTGGCCAGAGGAGTCAGACACAAGACATGGAAGGGTAGAAATGGCAAGATTTGTCAACTGATTGGGTATGTGGGGTGACAGACTGATAGCAGCCCAGGATAACGGCAAGGTAATGAAGCCCAGGCGTCTGGGACAACTGAAAGAGAAGAGGACTTGGGGAAAAGATAACGACTTCACTTTTTGACCTCCTGATTCCCTCATATCTCTCTTTGTTTTTTATATTTAAATCTTTCCCAGGGCAGCTGGATTGAGAGCCAGGCCTAGAGATGGGAGGTCCTGGGTTCAAATCTAGTCTTGGACACTTCCCAGCTGTGTGACCTTGGGCAAGTCACTTAACCCCTTTTGCCTAGCCCTTACCACTCTTCTGCCTTGGAACCAATGCGCAGTATTGATTCCAAGATGGAAGGTGAGGGTTTTGGTTTTTTTTAATCTTTCCCTGAGGGAGTTTAAAATGTCTTCAGGACATCTAACCTAATATGCCTAATAAGCAGGTGAGGATATGAGACTAAAGCTCAAAGGAGAGACTCGGAGTGGAGATGTAACACTGGGAATCATCTGCAGAGAGATGAGAATTAAACCCATGAGAGCTATTGAGGTTATGTGGAGGACAGAGGCAGAGATGGAGAAGGGGAATGGAGAGAAGGAGGAAAGGGGAGAAAGAGACAGTAAGAGAGAGGGAGAGAGAAAAGACAGAGAGAGTAAGAAAGAGAGAAGGAGGGAGAGGGAGAGAGAGAGAAGAGACAGAGAGAGAAAGAGAGAGAGGGAGGGAGGGAGAGAGAGACAGAGACAGAGACAGAGAGAGACAGAGAAAGACAGAGAGAGAGAGAGAGAGAGAGAGAGACAGAGAGAAAGAGACAGAGAGAGAGGGAGAGAGAGAGAGAGGGAGGGAGGGAGGGAGGGAGGAAGGGAGGGGGAAGGAAGAGAGAGAAAGAGAGAAATGGAGAAATGGGGGAGAAGAGAAGAGGACCTAGAACAGAATGGTGGGGAACAGCAAACAGCCATAGTGGATAAGGAACCAAAAAAAGAGATTCATGAAAGTAGGAGGCGCATCAAGAAAAAGCCTGGAGACAAAAACTCTGAGAAAAGTGGATAGCATGGAATGACAGGTCAATAGTGTCAAATGCCAGCCAATAGGTCTAGAAAAACAAGACTTGAGAAGAGCCTATCAGATCTGGCAATCTTAGTAACTCTATTTCTAGTTGGACAATGAATAACTTTGGAGACAAGAAGTTTCAGATGAATGATGGAGTAAGAATCCAAATTGCAAAAAGATGAGAATCTAGAAGAAAGTAAGTGAAAAAAGTGAGCCTTGACAGTTTTTTTTTAATGGGTTTGGTTGAGAAAGGGGAGAGAGAGGATACTAGCTTGAATTTTTTAAGGATAGAGATTTGGGTGTGTTTGAAGGCAGTAGGGAGAGAGAGGGGGAGAGAGAGAGAGAGAGAGAGAGAGAGAGAGAGAGAGAGAGAGAGAGAGAGAGAGAGATGGAGCCAGAGAGTGACTTAGGATACAATTTGCTGAAGATGATAGGAATCAGCCAGGATCAAGTTCACGTGCAGAGGACAAGGGGAAAGGCCTTATATGAGAAGGGTAAGATTGGCATGTGTTACGGTTTACAAATCTGTACACTGTACGCTGCAGGCAGCCTGAACAGAGAGAGGGTTTTGTCTGCTCTTGCTCTATCCTCTTCTGCCACCCAGTATATTCCCCAGACAGACAGCTCCACCCCTTCATGCCTGGAATATTATATCATCTCCATTGTATTTTCTTTTAAAACTCAGCTCAAGTCATAAAACCTTCCCCAATCCCTTCAGCTAAAAATAGTCATCACTGAAGCCTCAGAAGTTCCTAGAACACGTTGTATCTTTCGTTGCTCCTACTATTTTTGTTTGTATCGCACCTTGGATCCTTACTCATTCTCCTCTGAGGATTATAAATTATGTGGACAAAACATATGCAGTATTTCCCCATTCAACAAGTATATATTAAATGTTACTCTCTCTGGGCTTTAAACAGTTTCTGTAGTTTCCCTCCTCTGTCCATTCTCTCCCTGAAAATGATACTCTCCTCACCACTTTCTCTTGACATCCTTCTTGTATAGCAAAGCTGAAGTACAATACCAGTTGTAATCCAACCTAAGTTAACAAGCATTTATTAAGCACCTATGGTATTTCTCCTCTCTTCATTTCTTCATCCTTTCCTTCTTGGTACTTTGTCTTGTTCTTCTCTGGCCCTCTTATCTACCTCTTTATCTTTTCTATCACTCTCTCTACTCATCCATCTCCCTCCCCTTTCCCCTTTTCTTGCTAATGCTCCCTTCTAGCTTCTTCTCACAATCCCATTCTTTGAGAGCAGAAGAAACCCCAATGACCATTAAGTTCCACCTGTATACTAATAAGATTCTTTCTCCAACCCATTTGAGTGCATCCAGTGCTTGCAGACTTTTGCTTTGCTTGAAAACCTCCAACAGTCTCCAGTGTGCCAGAACCATTAACTCAGTGATGTAAAAATGGAGACTTGAATCCAGGACTTCAATCCCCAGAAGTCCTTGCTCCACTTCCCCAGAATGCTTTGTAATATCACTGAATTCTTACCTGGGCTGAGATTGAGATGGGGTATTTAACCTGATTGGAAAGACTTCTGGGTCTCTCTTTTTCTTTCCTGTTTCCACTTGGGAGCAACATGGCTCTCTACCTAGCAAGCAAGATGTGAGTGGTCATGAATAGGCTCTTTGGGCCTAGACACGTGCCTCTCTTACTTGTATTTTCTTTATAATTTAATCTTCAATAAACCTCTAAAAATATAATACTCCTTGCAGAGAGAAACTAATTTCTACCTGCCTCAGTTTCCCTAAATTTTAACTGTTACAGTGTACACTGACAGAAAGCTCTAATTTTTCAGATTTTTTATGTCCAAGACCTTCCATACTCCACTATTTTATAATCCTTGCCTTTTGTGTTAGAATCAGTACTGTGTATTGGTTCCAAGGCAGAAGAGTGGTAAGAGCTAGGCAATGCCAGTTAAGTGACTTTCTTTGCTTATTACTTCATTTGATTCCTGTGCCTCTTTTTCCATATGAGCAATTTTGTCTTTTAAACTTATTTTCTTTTTTGTATTACTTTCATTTCTTTTTCCCACTTTTCTCCCCATTTTTCTTCTATCTTTATTACTTGGTTCTTGAACTCCTTTTTGAGTTCCTCCAGAACTTGTGCCCAATTTCCATTTTGGGGGGAAAGTTTACTTGTGTTTACTTATTTTTCACTCTCTGCTGTTGCTTCTGCACTTTGCTCTTTTTCACCATAGAAATTATCCAAGGTCAAGAGTATTTTTTGCTGTTGCTTATTGCTTTTGCCTCTAGTGGATTGGGGTTCCTGAATGTTGGTAGTCATTGCTTTCTTAGCTTCTCTCTTGTAGGGCTTCCCTCCCTGTTAGACACCTGAGTGAGGACATGTAGATCCGTGATGTTCTTTGTGTAGCAAGCACTTTAAAGTGTTTTGCCCTGAGGCTATCCCCACTTAGATTTCCAGCTACAGTATGTTTGCCCTGAGGCTATCTTCCCAGCCCCTGCTGCCCTGATTGTGGCATACAACGTTTCTGCCCAAGCTCTACACTCTGCTGCCCAAGCTCTGTGCTCTTCAGCCTCAAGTCTCACTGACAAGGCCTGACACTGACCTCAGAGGCAAGTCTGTGGTGCTTTCAGCCAGCCCCTGAGAATTTAGAGATTGCCTCGGCCCTCATCTTAACTCTGGCACCATAGGTGGTGTGGAGGGAAGAGTGATCAACTTGCGCTTTGATTAGCACAGTTTAGCCCCCTTATAGCATGGGAATCCCCACTCTCTGCCTACCTTTCATGCTGTGTCCAGTGGGAGAGCCCCTTTACTCAGCTGGTTTTGATTTCTATCCTTTTGAGGCACTTTGTAATGATTGGTTATAAGGAGATTCAGAAGACTCCTGCTGCTATGCCACCATCTTGACTCTACCTCCCAGTTTTGTTTTTTAGGAAAACTGCTACCTAACCTATTCTCCCCCCTATATTTTACTTGTAAAGTCCATCTTTTATTAGCCCAAGCATAAGACTTGATTTACATTTGTCATTATTTAATTTCACCTCATTAAGTTCTATGCAATGTCCAACTTGGTGAAATTGCTGGATCTTATGTTGTCCAATGTGTTAGCTTTTTCCCTTCCACAGTTTTCTATATGTTTGATGAATATGCCATATTTGCTTTAATTCAAGTCACTGGTTTAGGGTCAGCTATAGATTCGAGGAAACCTCCTGTCATGTTGGTGTTTATTTATTAAGGACTATTCTTTAAAGAGCAGCTAAGTAGTTCAGTGGATATAGAGCCATACTCTGAGATGGGAGTTCCTGAGTTCAAATCCGACCTCAGACACATCCCAGCTGTGAGACCCTGAGCAAGTCCCTTAACCACCATTGCCTCAGCCTTACCACTCTTCTGCACTGGAACCACTTAATAGTATTTTATTCTAAAACAGAAGGCAAGAGTTTAAAAATAGAATAATCTTTTGGCCATTCAGTCAATTATGGGGCCAAATATTTCATTTTCTTCTCACCTAGCCCATCTGTCTAGAATAACATAATTTATTTTTCCTCTCCCTCCTTTGTTTTTGTCCTTTTCTCTCTCTTTCCCCTTCTTTTACTCCCTCAAATCATTCTCTCCCTCCTTTCTCTCTTCTCTATCCTTCCTCCCTCTCCTCTCTAAACAGTTCCTATTCCTATTCCTCTACTCCTTTTCTTCCCATTTTCCTTCTTCCCCTTCTCCCATCTTTTCCCTCTATCTCTTTCCTCCTGCTCCTCTCAAATGACCACTTGGAAAGTAATGTCTTGCTCTCACCCAACTATAATAAGCTTATTACTGACATGCCATACAAGACTTCTCATTAATGATAAGTTTTCACTAATATTTTTAATACTTTTAATATTTTAATATTAAATAATAATAAATTTAATTTATAATTATAATTATAATTAATAAATATATCATATTTATATAATATAATATATAATAAATATAATAAATATAAAAATAATAAATTTAATCAATTTAATTCAATTTAATATTAAATAATAAATAATATAATTTTAATACTTTTAATAGAGTCTATATCAGTAGATCAAAGGACTTTGGGGAAATCAAAGAGAGCTCTCAAAAGAAAAAAATATGTGTACCCCTAGTCTAAACCATCTAGGCCAGATGGTTGTCAGATGGTTGCTTCTTCTCCTGAAAACCTCCAGGGACAAAGACTCAATGCTCTCCCTCAGTCAACCATTCAAATGTTTTGATGACTAATATGTCTATAGACATTTGTACTTTTCAAAGATTTTTGCAGTACTTTCTAACATTTGATCTCCATGAAAAATTATGATATAATGTAGATTTTATTATCTCCATTTTACTTTGGGAAATTGAGGTGCAGAGAGTTTAAGTGGTTTTCCAAAGACACATAGTGAGACAGAAGAAACCTGGGACTAAAACGCAAGTCTCAAGTTTAGGGTTCACTGTCACACCTCTCTAAGCTTGATCCCTTGGAGTCAACAAGTCAAATCAGAAAGCATTAAGTAAGTGCTTGTTGTGTACCCAGCACTGTCCTAAGCACTTATGGTGTGTAAAGGAAGTAAAAGGACTTCTAATGGTGGAGAGAATACTTTTTTCTATGAGAAAAGAGGAGAGAAAGAACATAGAAAAGTCATTAGAGAATATATGTATATAAATACATATGTGAGAGAGACAGACAGACAGACAGACAGACAGAGACAGAGACAGAGAGAGACAGAGACAGAGAGAGACAGAGTAGATGGGAGGGATTCTGGTCAGGGAAAGCATTACGAACAAGGGGAAATCAAGAAAGATCTCCTGGAATATATAGGATTTAAGGTGAGTCAGGAAGGAAGTCAGGGGAGCAGAGTTACAAGTGAGGGAGCAAAGCATTTTATGCATGGGGACCATGGAAGACATTGAAATGGGATGATCCAGAATTCCTTCCTTCTATTCAGATTGCTGATTGCTTTCTGCCCTGCTGCTTGTCCTAAGAAAGAAACTGGTCAGATGCTATGCAAAACATCTGACTGGAGCTTTCAGGGCTAAGAAATATGCAAGTAAGTAAGAAGTGGGGGGAGAGATATGTGTTTATATATCAGAAAAATGGGCAGAATGAAACCCTACCACTAACTGAGGACCTAAGTGACTACATAATCATACAACTAGAATATATAAAGGCAGGACTTGAATCCAGATCCAAGGACAGAAGTTCTCTATTCACTTTATCATGTTGCTTCTCAAGCCTCATATCAACACATCATCATTATTATTTTCATTCCATTGATGATCTCACCCTTTTCCCATAAGCAGCCTTAGAATAAAGCCTGCCTACTTCCCTTGTATTCCCTATAGTATCTCAGACAGGGCCAGGCACATAGTAGGTGCTTACTAAAACACAACAAAGATTTCTAACTGAATTAATTGAAGTAGTCAAAACATTCTCTTTGGGTCACATCCATACTTGTAAGCAGGGGGATGATGTAGTGGAGTCCAATCACTGGAGCTGGAATCAGGAAGACCAGAGTTCAAATCCTACTACTAACACTAACTGTCTGACCCTGCACAAGTCACTTGATCTCTCTGAGCCTAAGTTTCTTCTTCTGGGGATAATAATGGCACCTACCCTGCTGAGAAGACCAAGTGAGATAATATATCTGAAGCACAAATCTTAGAGTGCTATAGAAATGCTGGCTATTATTTTATTAGTTTGTTCAATGATCTTTTCTCAGATGGAAGTTGAGAGTGCAAACTTCTGCCCAAAACTACAGCCAGTTCTAGAGTGAATAGAGTGGACAAGCTGGAGGAGGAAATGACAAGCCACTCCAGTATCTTTGCTAAGAAAACCCAAACTAGGGTCATGAAGAGTCAGACATGATTGAAACAACTGATCAAGCTGTTATTGAATATAAGGAAAATAAAGATTCTCAGGCCTTCTCTTCCATTGAACCATTCTCCAAAATTCAAAGTTGAATGGCCAGAGCTTAAGATGCCATATCCTCACTCACTAGAACAGAAGAGCCTTTAATCAACCACATATTAAGTCAACAAATATTTATTAAGTACCTACTATGTGCCAAGATGCAAAAAAATGGGCAAAAGAAGCTCTTCTCAGAGTTCAAAGTGTAATGGGGAAGATAATAAGCCTATACATACATATAAGTATATGCTATATACAGGATGAATTGGAAATAATTGCCAGAAGTGCTAAAAGTAAGAAATATTGAGAAAGACCTCTTGTACAAAGCAAAAAGTTAGTGGGGCCTTGAAGGAAAGGCAGGAGGTAATATAAAAATAAAATTTGGTGAGTTATAAAAATAAAATATTTAGATGGAAAAACTGTTCCAATATAAGTTCAAAACTTTTCAAAACTGTTTTGCTCACCAATCAGGTTCAAACTGTTCGGATACTTTCAAATACTTTTGATAGAGATAATCAAAAGTATCCTTAGTGATGAAGTGAAGCTTAAATGTGAACTTCCCTTCAGGGCCAGGCACAAGGACACTAAAGAGATTCTTGTTATAAAAAGAAAATATTTATTGAACTATATAAGGATAAAGAATTTCTAATGGATTCTAAATCCAAATAAACTCTCTGGTTCCACAAGGAACCTCTTCTCCTGCATTTCACAGGCTACACTAATCCTCCCTGATCTGACTAATCCAAATTTATACTATCTAAATAAAAACTACCACTATTATCCTTATAAATCTTAATTTCACCTTCAAATTCTAAAATAGCAAAGGCAGGCTGGTTGAGTCTCAACAAGAATCCAGTTAGAATCTAAACCAAAGACCAGGTTTTACTTTGGTCTTCTCAGATATAAACCAATCCATAAAACCGCAATAGATAGTCACTAGTGTTTCCCAAATTGGGAAAGGAAAACACTGAGCTCCTTCAGGTCTTTCCCTCAGACAGAGGCAAAGATGTGACCTCCTCCAGCCCTGAGAAAGAGTCTTTGAGAGTGTGTCTGTGCCAACTGCCAGAGAGAGTAATTGACACAGAAGAACAGTTGTAACTGTTCTGAAATTAATACACAATCTCAGCTCTGGTTCAAACTCTAGTTCTTTCTCAAGCCAGCACTTTACTTTTTATCCCTAAACTAATAAAACAATACTTATTTTCTAATATCATCCTTACAGTAGAAAGGAGGGAGAGGGACACTGGATTTGCCCCTTCTTGCTTTACCCTTAATCTTATTGGAAAGAACTCTAGACTTTCTCTTTCACATGTAACATTGGCTTTAAATTTTACGTAAATGCTATATAAGACATGGTCCAGCTATTCTTATGTGCTATGATGAACCTGCTTTGGGAACAATGGAATCCCAACTCTGGGCCAGAGTGCCATTGAGTGGCATATTGTATTGCACAGCATTATACAGATCTGAGCAGACAATTTGGTAATATTTGTGTAGGAGATCACCATTCTAACAAATACGGCTGTCCATGGGATTAGGCACTCTGGGCATGATGGGGAAAAGGCTCATGATCTGCTTAGTGGGTGGAGGTGACACTATACCTTCCTAAAAGGAAATGTAGGTATAGGTGCTGAAACATTGGGGCTAAGAGATACTTGTGGGAGAGGGTAGAGTATTAGTAAAACTATACTAAAACATCTAGCACAGAGGAAAGAAAGAAAGGCCTTTCAGCCCCAGCTAAACTTCTGGCATCCCCTAAAGGTCCAGTCTTATTTGGATATAGGTGGTTGCTGGACTTGGCTAGACATATTGTTATTATATGAGGAAAGCCCCTAATAGGTCCATCAGGGCACTCTGGTCTCTATTCAGGAGAGGATGCTTTGAAGGAGAGTCTGGAGAGGAAAGGGACATAATAAGCTTATAGGAGGTCTGTACCTGTATAACTATTTACAGAATGTGCTATTATCATTATTAGCAGTAGGGCCAAATGGAAACTTTTGGAGCTACCCAAGCCATCAAGCATATGTCCAACTCTTCTACAGCCTGTGGAAGAGAAATTAAGAGAGAGAGGGTTTGCAGGACAACCCAGGCTCGCTTCCCTTGGTCAGAAAACCCCCAAAATCCTCTCTCTCTTCATTTCTCTTCCACAAGCCCCAGTCTCAGGGGTTTTCAGCACATTCATGGTGAGAGATCATATTGGCTACTGAGAGATCATATTTCCGACAGTTAGCCTATCAGGCTCTCTCTCATCTGTGTTGTCTTCAGAGCACAATCCTTAGAAATCAAAAACTCCTTCATATCTTTATTTAATTCCTGAATATACTAAGACCATTTAATTTCATTTTCCTTATACAGCTGATACAACTTTATTCAAACTACTCATAAATATCATTACTCCCACTGTCAACTTTCTTAAGCAGAGGGAGTAGATAGTCTTGGAATCATCAAGACCTGAGTTCAAATCCAGCCTCTACTAGCTATGTGACTTTGGGCAAGTCCCTCAACCTCTGTTTGCTCTTATTTCTCAAACTTAAAGTGGGGAGAATAAAAGCACCTACCTCTTAGAATTGTTATGAGAATCAAATGAGATAATATTTGAAAATATTAAGAAGTGCTGAGCACAGTGCCTGCATATAGTAGGTTCTATATAAATGCTTATTCACTGACCAGGCTAATTCTAATTCTCTCTCCACTCACTTAACCATCACCATAGTTCACCCTTTCATCACCTGCGACTATTGCAATAGCCTTTGTTAATTTTATGGTTGGACCTAATATTTAATTGGTCACCAGGGATTTAATTTCTAAATCCCAAAAATGAATTATTAAAGTAAAATGGAATTTATGGTAGTTTATTTTTAAAATAGAGTGAAGATATTAAGGAAAAGAGAAAAGGGGAAAGAGAAGAAAAGGAGAGAGAGAGAGAGAGAGAGAGAGAGAGAGAGAGAGAGAGAGAGAGCGACTCTGGTTTCCTCTGACCCCAAGTAGAAATTCTAAGGCCCTAGCCAGGGGAAAGGAGTTTCAAGATGATGGGCCTTTCCTAGAGGCTCACACCTCCAGGAAAGGCAAGGAAGGAAGTCAGCCTTTATACTCACCACAGTGACCGTCTAAAAGGAAAGAAGTCTGAGGTCTCCCACATGAGCTCCTCCAGGGTAGAGTTCCACAGCCAAGTGTCCCTCCTTCACTCCAAGTCCAAGTGTCTGTCTTTTGTGTGTCTCTGTTTCCACTTTTAAAGACCTTTTTCTCTTGTGTCACTTCCTATAAATTTTATGTCTACCAATCACAGTCAATGCTCCACTCTAGGACTGCCCACTTTTTCACATGTGGGTCACATACCTCCCACTCAGTGTATAAAATTGATGTTCACACATTTTTGTGGTTAAAGTACAAAATGGGTAGATCTCCATACTCAACTTTAAGTACTGTGTTTACACTTTGGGGATTAAAATCTAAAAATAGACAGGGGGTTACGATTTAATCTTCACAATCAAGGAAGAGCTAAGTACCTTCATTGTTACAATCAGGAGAGAGTCAAATCCAATCTTCACACCTTCTAACTACCTCATCACTTTTTAATGTATCTTCTGCATAAGAGCAAAAAAGATATTCCCAAGAATCTCAGGTCTGATAATGTCAGTTGTTGTTTGGTCATTTCCAAGTCTTTGTGACCCTTCTTGGGGTTTTCTTAGCAAAGATACTGAAATGGTTTTCCATTTTCTTCTCAAGCTCATTTAACAGGTGAGGTAATGGGCCAATAGGGTTAAATGACTTGCCCAGGGTCACATAGCTAGTATGGTGTCTGAGGCCACATTTGAACTCAGGAAGATGAGGCTTCCTGACTCCAGACCTGGTACTCTATCCACTGTGCCATTTGACTGTCCTCAGCTGACAATGTCACTCTTTAAATATTTTTAGTAGCTCCTCAAGCCACAAAATACAGACTCTTTCATCTGGCTTTAAGGTCCTCCTCAATCTAATTCCAACCTAGCTTGCTACCTTGATTTCATATCATTCGCCCTTCCTGCCATGTTTCAGTTAAACTGTGCTATCATCTATTCCCCAAACTTGACATCTGCTCTCCTGCCTCCATTCATTAGCACCAACCATTCCCCAGACCTGGAATCATTGCCCACCTCCTTCTGTCTCTTCAAATCCTTAGTTTCCTTCAAGGTTCAGTTCAGGAGCTATTTCCTGTGGGAATCCTCCCTTGATGCCCCTAGATCCTAGTGTTCTCTCCCTTTTAAATTCCAATTATGTATCTGAGAACTGTAACCATCCAAGAAGTTGCACAATCCTCAAGGAAAACAGCCTTTTGTTGTACTTTTTCTAACCCTAGCACCTGTCACAATGCCTTATGTGATGGGTGCTAGGGATATTTGTTCAATTAAATGGAGGGAAAAGACAGAGAAATAGCATTCTGAGATGTAGCTGAACTAGAGAATAGCCAAGCCAAGCCAAAAGAATGAAAAACTATACCAAGTGCTCCAAGGAGGACTGAGAACTAGGCATTGGATTCAGTACTGAAAGATATCTTAGCAATCATTTATTACAACATCCTCACGTTTCAGATGAGGATGTCAAGACCCAGAATTTTTGCAACATACTCAAGATTACATAAAGAACAATTCCTAGAACACAACTAAAACTAGACTTGAGCAATTGGAAAAATATTAACTGCTCATGGATAGGACGAGCCAATATAATAAAAATGACCATCCTACCCAAACTTATTTATCTATTTAGTGCCATACCCATTGAACTACCAAAATACTTCTTCACTGATTTAGAAAAAAACCATAACAAAATTCATTTGGAACAACAAAAGATCAAGGATATCCAGGGAAATAATGAAAAAAAAAACACATATGATGGGGGGCCTTGCAGTCCCTGACCTTAAACTATATTACAAAGCAGTGGTCATCAAAACAATTTGGTACTCGGCTAAGAAACAGAAAGGAAGATGAGTGGAATAGACTGGGGGAAAGCGACCTCAGCAAGACAGTATACGATAAACCCAAAGATCCCAGCTTTTGGGACAAAAATCCACTATGCGATAAAAACTGCTGGGAAAATTGGAAGACAGTGTGGGAGAGACTAGGAATAGATCAACACCTCACACCCTACACCAAGATAAATTCAAAATGGGTGAGTGACTTAAACATAAAGAAGGAAACCATAAGTAAATTGGGTAAACACAGAATAATATACACGTCAGACCTTTGGGAGGGGAAAGGCTTTAAAACCAAGCAAGACATAGAAAGAATCACAAAATGTAAAATAAATAATTTTGACAAATTAAAAAGCTTTTGCACAAACAAAACCAATGTAACTAAAATCAGAAGGGAAACAACAAACTGGGAAAAATCTTCATAGAAACCCTCTGACAAAGGTTTAATTACTCAAATTTATAAAGAGCTAAATCAACTGTACAAAAAATCAAGCCATTCTCCAATTGATAAATGGGCAAGGGGCATGGATAGGCAGTTCTCAGATAAAGAAATCAAAACTATTAATAAGCACATGAAGAAGTGTTCTAAATCTCTTATAATCAGAGAGATGCAAATCAAAACAACTCTGAGGTATCACCTCACACCAAGCAGACTGGCTAACATGATAGCAAAGGAAAATAATGAATGCTGGAGAGGATGTGGCGAAGTAGGGACATTAATTCACTGCTGGTGGAGTTGTGAACTGATCCAACCATTCTGGAGGGCAATTGGAACTATGCCCAAAGGGCGACAAAAGAATATCTACCCTTTGATCCAGCCATAGCACTGCTGGGTCTGTACCCCAAAGAGACAATGGACAAAAAGACTTGTACAAGAATATTCATAGCTGCGCTCTTTGTGGTGGCCAAAAACTGGAAAATGAGGGATGCCCATCAATTGGGGAATGGCTTGAACAAACTGTGGTATATGTTGGTGATGGAATACTATTGTACTCAAAGGAGTAATAAAGTGGAGGAGTTCCATGGAGACTGGAACGACCTCCAGGAAGTGATGCAGAGCGAGAGGAGCAGAACCAGGAGAACATTGTATACAGAGACTGATACACTGTGGTATAATCGAACGTAATGGACTTCTCCATTAGTGGTGTTGTAATGTCCCTGAACAATCTGCAGGAATCTAGAAGAAAAAAAAAACACCATTCATAAGCAGAGGATAAACTGTGGGAGTAGAAACACCGAGGAAAAGCAACTGCCTGACTACAGCGGTTGAGGGGACATGACAGAGGAGAGACTCTAAATGAACACTCTAATGCAAATATTATCAACATAGCAATAGGTTCAAATCAAGAAAACATGTAATGCCCAGTGGATTTACACATCGGCTATGGGAGGTGGGGGGGGAGGAAAAGAAAATGATCTTTGTCTTTAATGAATAATGCTTGGAAATGATCAAATAAAATGTTTAAAAAAAAAAACAATTCCTAGAGAAGAACCAGGGCTCGAAACCACACCCTCTCATTCTAAATGCTGTTTTCTTTCAAGAAATAGTGAATTGGATTTGGAGAGAAGACCTGAGTTCCAGTCCTGACTGCCACTTAGTACCTGTAATAACTTAGGTAAGTGGCATCTCTTATCTGGACCTTTTTTTCCTGCTCCACAAAAGGAAGAGGGATGGATTCAAAATTTTCTAAGTTTCATTGTTGTTCAGTTGTGTTTAACACTTTGTGACCACATTTGGGATTTTCTTGTCAAAGATACTGGAGTAGTTTACCATTTATTCTCCAACTCATTTTACCAGATTAGGAAACTGAGGCAAACAGAGTTAAATGATTTGCCTAGGGTCTTATAACTAATTAAATGTTTGAAGCTGGATTTGAACTTGGTTCACTGATTCCAGGCCCATTGTTCTATCCACTGTACCATGTAGCTGATAAAAATCCTTGGACTCTCTAAATCTAAAAAATATGATCACTTCTACTCATCTGTCATTTGCCTTGCCACTGTATGACTACCTGCCTCACCATTCCCTCCAAGTTTGGACTCTTGGTATAGTACTTATATTATTTCTATTGGAAATGAAGTTTTACTCAATGACCAATCTATCAACTCACCATTCTTGTGATTCCCCAGTTTAAAACTCCCATCCCTGGCCACTATTTCCCTAGATGAGGGGTCTTCATCATTAGAATGTACACTTCTTAAAGACAGGCATGCTCTCTCTCTCTCTCTCTCTCTCTCTCTCTCTCTCTCTCTCCTCTCTCTCTCTCTCCCTCTCTCTCTCTCCGTCTCTCCTCTCCCCCTCTCTCTCTCTGTCTCTCTGTCTCTTTCTCTCTCTGTCTCTCCCTCTCTCTCGTCTCTCCCTCTCTCTGTCTCTCTCTCTCTCTGTCTCTCTCTCTCCTCTCTGTCTCTCTCTCTCTCTCTCTCTCTCTCTCTCTCTCTCTCTCTCTCTCTCTCTCTCTCTCTCTCCCCTACTTATGTCCCCAATGCTTAACATAGCACCTGTTGCATTATTACTTAATGAATGATTTTTTTCTTTTATTCGTTTGACTACCAAGCTCATGACTGGAGAGTTTTTGATGAGTTTGAAAAGAGCAGTTTCGTTGGGGAGTGGGCTCCAAAACAAGACTGCAAGAACATGAGTGGGTGTTGAGGGTAGGCCTTTCCTTGTGTAGAACACTTTATTGGGCTGGATTGCCTGAGGAAGAAGTAGCGAGCCAGGAAGTGACTCACTAGTCCCCCTGGTAGAGATTGCCCACAAATGTGCAAAATTGCTGCTCACTGATGCCATGATGCACGGAGAAACCACCTGCTCTCCCACTTTCTAGCTAGTGTCAACCATTGATCTTCCTTCCACTGGGGCCATGGGATTTACTTCATTATGTGTAGTCAGATATGCCTTCTCCAGGGTGCTGAAAATAAGCTATAGACATAATTATGTAGAGGCTGAAAGGACTGTCTGTAGGTGGATTACCAAGCAGCCCATCCAATTACTGCCCCATCAACCTGTATCTGCCTTAAAACTAGAGCTTCACCGTTCATCCAGGATGATATGAGTTGCCAAGATGGAGGAAGCAAAGGCAGATGACTCATTCTGCTCAAATAATCCTCAATTCATTGCTGGTATTGTCAAACAGAAAATTACAGGAATAGAATCATTGAATATTAGGGATTGTTTCCTCCAAGTCCTCTCCCCCACTTCCATATTCAGAGAAGAAAACTGAGGTTCATAGATCTAGAGTGATAGTTATTTGGGAGCTTTGAGATTCCTAACCTAGAAATAATAACAATAACTACTTACACTGTTTTAATGTTTGCAGAGCACATTCCATGCAATTAGGGCAACATTAGTGGAAAGTGGAAAATACCAAACTTGTAGTCAGGAAGACATAAGTTCAAATCCCACCTCTGATACTCAGCAATTACATGACTTTGAACAACCTTTAGTTTTCTCAAGTATATTATGGGGATAATAATGCCCATAATACCTATGTCACAGGGTTATTCTGGGATCTAAATAAAATAATAACTAGCATTTTTCACTTTAAAGATTACAGAGTAGCTTGCAGACAGTATCTAATCACAGTACATGATCACCCTTATTTGATCATACAGTATTTCATCACATTTATTATGGTGGTGATGAGAACCCTGTTTTATTTATTAAATAGAAATGTATGACTCCTTGTTTGTCCCTGAGTCAGAAGAGACTAAACCAGTTAACTAAATGTTCAAAATAACATAAAATATTGTGAGGCATTCTATATTTCCACATTTTAAGGACCTGATTGGCTGAAAATAGAATAGAATTTGAAAAATGGGCCAGTGAACTCAAGCTAGAGTCAGGCCAGGTAGGCAAATAAAAATTCAGCTTGAGGATGCTCTGAAAGCATGGTGTCACATTTATCTGGGGCTGAGGGTGACATGATACATCCAATCTCTGGGGACTTGGGATTAAGCTACAAGATTTAAATGCCACTTCAATTTGGGAATGGATAGAATTCTTTTATATCCATGTACATCCTTTATTGCTCAGTTCCTACCAAGTACTGGATGCCCACTTGAATGGATATTGACTCCAACTTTCAATCTCCTCTCTAATATATGACCTGTAGTTCCATTTTACTCCAACCTTTTATCCATTACCCTCTTTCCAGCAGTCACCATCTGCCCTGCCATTGCTTCTCAAGATCCTTGGGGCCTTGCCATCTGCCCTGCTGCTTTGCTCACCAGATCCTATGTATGACCAGATATTTCAAATTGTTAGGAACCTGAACTCTGCTTTATGCATTACCTCCCCCATTCGAATATGAGTTCCTTGAACAGGGATTACCTTGCTTTTCTTTCAGTAACCTCAATGCTTGGCATACTGTTATGTCTTTACTAAGTGTTCTATGATTTCGTTGCATTCCTACGTCTTTCCCTGGTATAATATTGCTGGAATTTATGCTCTCTTTTACTTTACCAATAAATTCCAGCGAACTCACTCTGGTGGCCTGGACTGTATGGAGGTAAGGAGTAGACTGGAACGATGAAAATGGGTATTCAAACCAGAAAAGCCAAAAAAGTAAAGGGGGGGGGAGAGAAAGAAAGATAAAATGACAATGACTGAGAATAAAAAATTAGGTATCAGAGATTGTAAATCATTGAACTAAGTGTGGAACCAAATCAAGGAATCAAACAAATTATTAAATCTGCAAGGGCCCATGGTGAGGTGCTAGTGCTAATAATTACAAGAGTTGAGGAAGCTCAGTGAGAACAGGAAAGTTCATAAGATCATAGGTTAAGAGTTGGAAGGGACCTTAGAGGCTTTCATTCTTTCTTTCTTGAATTTAGAATTTGTTCCATGGCTACATGATTCATATTCTTTCCCTCCCCCTCCCAGAGCCAAAGAGCAATTCCACTGGGTTTTACATGTATCTTTGATTAAGACCTATTTCCATATTATTAATATTGGTATTAGGGTGATCGTTTAGCGCCAACATCCCCAGCCATATCTCCATCAAACCATGTGATCAAGCAAATGTTTTTCTTCTGCATTTCTACTCCCACAGTTCTTCCTCTGGATGTGAATAGCTTTCTTTCTCATAAGTCCCTCAGAATTGTACTGGATCATTGCACTGCTGCTAGTAGAGAAGTCTATGTTTGATTATACCAGAGTGTACCAGTCTCTGTGTACAATATTCTCCTGGTTCTGCTCCTCTCACTCCACATCAGTTCCTGAAGGTTGTTCCAGTTCACGTGGAATCCCTCCAGTTCATTATTCCTTTTAGCACAATAGTATTCCATCAACAACAGATACTACAATATGTTCAGTCATTCCCCAATTGGAGGACATCGCCTCATTTTCCAATTTTTTGCCACCACAAAGAGTGCAGCTATGAATATTCTTGTACAAGTCTTTTTCTTTATTATCTCTTTGGGGTACAAACCCAGCAGTGGTATGACTGGGTCAAAGGGCAGGCAGTCTTTTAGCATCCTTTGGGCATAATTCCAAATTGTCCTCCAGAATGGTTGGACCAATTCATAACTCCACCAACAATGTATTAGTGCCCCAATTTTGCTGCATTCCCCCCAACATTTATTACTTTCCTTTGTTGTCATGTTAGTCAAGGTATGAGGTGGTACCTCAAAGTTGTTTTGATTTGCATTTCTCTAATTATGAGAGATTTAAAATACTTTTTCACGTGCTTATTGATAGTTTTGATTTCTTTATCTGAAAATTGTCTATTCATGTCCCTTGCCCATTTATCAATCAGGGAATGGCTTGATTTTTTTTTTGCACAATTGCCTTAGCTTCTTATAAATTTAAGTAATTAGACCTTTGTCAGAGGTTTTTGCTGTTTGTTGCTTCTAATTTTGGTGGCATTGGTTTTGTTTGTACAAACTCCTTTATAGCATACATGAGGAAACTGGGACACTGAATGCCTTGTCCCAGATCATAGTTAATAAGTGTTGGGAAGGATTTGACACCAGGTTTTCTTGATGAAAAGTCCCAAACTCTATCCATTATACCCTTTAAGTGTCTCTCTTGTTCCATAAGGGGTGAAAGGTAAAGACCTCTGTGTCCAAATGTGGGAGCTGAGGCAGCTAAGTGGCCCAGAAGATAATGCACCAGGCCTGGAGCCAAGAAGACTTGAGTTCAAATCCAGCCTTAAACACTAGCTGTGTGACCCTTGGCAAGTCCCTTGATCCTGTATACCTCAGTTTCCTCATTTCTCAAATGAACTAGAGAAGGAAATAGTAAACCACTCCAATATCTTGAATAAAAAAAAATCCTACCTGTGAAGATGGGATTAATTCTCCCCTGCCCATCTCTGGATTCAAGGAGTTAGCGAGCTTTTTTCCCTGAAATTTTTCTCGAACAAAAGTTTTAAATCTTGGATTTTTATGAAAATACACAGGGGGTACCAAAGAGTCTGATATGACGAAAAAGAACTGAACAACCAAATGCAGGCCCTTTAGGAAAATTCTAAACAAAATTCTGTGTAGGTCTATAAAGCTAAAGGCCCTCTACCAGAGATCCCTCTGTCCTCAATCTAAGTGTGTCAAGAGAGATGAGAGGGATGGATCCTGCTGGTGTGGGCACAACCCTTCATGAGCTCCAGCTAGTCTGACTAACTGTGTGCCTGAGGATACTTCTGAATTCCTGCCCTCTCCCCCCAGCCTTCCTCACACTAGCAAGTCAGAGCCGTAGTCCCCCAATGGTACAAGCAGCCCATGGCAGCATCATGGACTCCCTTCTGGGTTTTCCAGTTAAAACAGAGGTGGGCAGATCCACTATGGCCCCATGGCTTCCAATTGCTGTTCTTTCTCCTCTTCAAGCTCTAAGATTTATCCCTAACACCATCATGTTCTAGACCTTGCTTTATTGGCCATCCTGTGCTCGTGTCTTTGAAGGAGCCATATGTTTGTCTGACCCTCTTTCCCCTCTTACACACACACACACACACACACACACACACACACACACACACACACACACACACATGCACCTCCATGACCCTGTGGATAGCCACATGTGAGTACATGCACCAGAGTCCCCCAAATGATCAGGTATTTCCTTGCACATCCATATTTGATACACACACGTGTCTCCACACGGCTTCCTCCAGTGGCAGAGGGGCACAGATGGTTTCCTTTTGGTCTTGGCATTTCTAGTCCCTGGTAGGACCTTAAATGCCTGATGGATTCATTAATGTAGAGGACTAATAGATTGAATGGTTTGTTGTTTTTTACCTGGACCTTCCATCTTAGATCCATTCCCGAGTATTGGTTCCAAGGCAGGAGAGGGGTAAGAGCAGGGAATGGGGGATAAGTGACTGGCCCAGGGTAACCCAGCTAGGAAGTGTCTAAGGCCAGACTGGAACCCAGATTCTCCCCACATCAGGTCTGGCACTCTATAGCCTGAGCCACCTCGCTGCCCTGACACCTTAAATGTTCTTACTGGATTCACTTGGAGGATGTAAAGCTAGAAGAAAACTTGTCTGTCTGATGATCTAATCTAACCCTGTAATTTTGCAAATAAGAGATGAGATTCCTAGAGGGGGATGTGGCTCACTCAAGGTCACCCAGGAAATCTCAGACACTGGATTTGGACCCAGATCCTCTGACTCCAAACTCTTGCTCCTTTGCCCTGTGCCATTTTTCATGAAGAAGGTATGATGTGACTATCACAATAGGGTGCTTTCTCTTTTCCAGACAAATTAAATTTCATAACTGAGACTGGAAAATCTGAGCAGCTTCTACCATTAAAACAAGTCCCAAGGGGGGGAGGGGGGGCTCAGTGGATAGAGAGCCAGGCCTAGAGATGGGAGATCCTGGGTTCAAATTTGTTCAATATGGCCTCATGCATGTCCCAACTGGGTGACCCTGGGCAAGTCACATAACCCCCATTGCCTAGCCCTTACCACTCTTCTGCCTTGGAAACAATACCAAGTATTGACTCTAAGGGAGAAGGTAAAGGTTAAAAAACAAATAAAAGGGATAACTAGATAGCACAATGGATAGAAAGCCAAGCCTAGAGTTGTTAGGACCTGGTTCAAATTTGGTCTCAGACACTTCCTAGCTGTGTGACCCTGGGCAAGTCACTTGACCCACATTGCCTAGCCCTTCCTTGGTACCAATACATGGTATTGATTCTAAGATAGAAGGTAAGGGTTAAAAATAAATAAAAGGGATAGCTAGGTAGCACAATAGATAGAGAGGCAGGCCTAGAGTTCCTAGCTGCGTGACTCTGGACAAGTCACTTATCCTCGATTGCCCAGGCCTTGCCATTTTTTTGTCTTAGAATCAGTAGTAAGACAGAAGGAAGGATTTGTTTTTAAAGTGCAGTAATAAGATTAAATCTGTATCCTCCCATCTAATGAGGGTCTCTCTGAGAGCAAGACCTTTCAGACTGGAAAACTGAGCCTTTTTTCTCCCCCATCAGAGCAGGAGTTCCCTGGGGGTAGAATTCATCTTCCATGGCTTTTTCAATCCCTCCAGATCCCCCCATTCTCTTCAGCAGAAGCCCCCCAGCCCCTGCTCACCCAAGGCTTTGAGGGAAAGATGAAGCTGGCACCTGCTCATGCCTGGGACACGCCCAGCATCCCATCCCCTACACTGAGCTCATTAGGGGTGCCCGATTACAAGCCAGGAAGGTCTGTGGGTGTGAGCATGCCAGCTAAATGAGGATAATGTTTACAGAAGTTGTCCAGCTGTTTAATTTCTCTCTTCTGGAGATTGCCTTCTGTCCTGCCTCTGCTCACAAATTGGTGTCAAGGCCCCCAGTCCCGAGAACAGCCGAAGAACATCAATCCAAGTCACTGGACAGAGGATGCACTCCCTCCCCACGCCCAGGGTTCCCTCCCCTAGCCAGCAGCAATCACTCTCTTCCAGCTGGGGTGTTATTGTTCCAGTAGAAACCAAGGAGCTGTTTGTTTCAAATTCCTTCCATTTCTAATCTTTGACCAGGGTGTGTGCTGGGGGCTGGGGGGGGGGGGGGGCGGTGGGTTAGGTCTGAAGCCAAATCTGATGATAGCAACATGTTCTTGGAGGGGAGGAAGGTGACAGAACTGGCCAGGAGACTTGGGTTCAGGTCCTGTCTCTGACACTTGCTAGGGACCCAGATGAAGTCCCTTAGCCCGCTCTGAGTTCAGCTCTCTCGTCTCCAAAGTGAGATAGATCCCTTCCAGCTCAAGAGCTGGGATTCTCTGATCCCATGATTCTCTTCTGGGAAACCTAGCTAGTGAGAGCAGCACTTGTTGCAGAGGGTGGTCATGAGTGTCATCCTTGGGTGTCTAAGCCAAGCCTGAAGAGGTGTCCACCCTCCAGCCCAGCCAACATGAGGTCTGTGCTTGAGTGCTTCCAGTGGGAAGTGACCCCCTGCCTCCAGGATCAGTACCTTCAGCTCTGGACAGCTCTCGAGGCTAGGCCGTTTTTCATCACATCTAAACAAAAACTTGTCTCCTTGAAGCTTCCACTCCTTGTCCCTGGTTCCATCCACTGAGGCCAACAAGGACAAGTCTAAGCCATCTTCCACATGAAGATCTCAAACATCAGAAGACTGCTAGCCTGCCCCTCCCCCAAGTCTTCTCCTTTTTAAGCTAAAAAATCCTAATTGAGTCTCAAATCATGACATGACACAGGAACTTAGGTGGTTGGTAAAGGAGCTAGAGCTCAGGATTTGGAGTCAGGAGAACCCAAGTTCAAATCCAGCCTTGAATATTCCTAACTGGGTGGCCCTGGCTAGTCATTTAACTGCTCTCAGACTCAGTTTCTTCATCTGTAAAGTAAGAATTATAATAGAACCTATCTTATAGGATTCTTATGAGGATCAAAGGAAGTAACATATGGAACAGCTAGGGAGCAGACCTGGAAATGAGAGGTCCTGGGTTCAAATCTGATCTCAGACACATCCTAGTTGTATGACCTTGATCAAGTCATTTAACCTCCATTTCCTAACCCTTACCACTATTCTGCCTTGGAACCAATACATAGTTTTGATTCAAAAACAGAAGGTAATAATTCTTTTTTCTTTAATCTAGCCTCAGACACTTCCTAGCGGAGTGACCCTGAGCTTGTCACTTAACCTCCATCACCTATTCCTTGCCACTCCTCTGCCTTGGAACCAATACTTATCAATTCTTTCCCTGAAGTTAAGAGTTATAAAAAATAAAGTAACATTTGTAAAGTTATTTAAAACTCTTAAAGCACTAATAGAAACACTAGATATTATTTTTGTTGTTATCATGATCATTGTCATCATTATTGTCCCTTTTAAGTCCCAGCACTACCCTGGTCCCCCCAAATCAAATGAAATAGTGTAATAAAGCACTTGGCCAGTCTTCCTATGTGACAGCCAGCTAGCACTCTTTGGCACTGACTAATTTATCTATGATTCCTTCCAGAGCCTTCCCCCCTGCATACACCTCTCCCTTTTAGTGAAGTCAATGAAGCTGTTTTTAGAACTCTCCTACTCTCTGCTTTCTGGTTCCCCTCTCACCTCCATGGAGCCTCACTTCTTCTCAGACCCCAGATACCCACACTCTGCCCTCCTGTTTCCACTACCCAGGCTCTCACCCACTAGGGAAAAAAGGAAGGAAGAAGATTAGGAGAGAGAGGAGGATGGAGGAAGGAACAAATGAATGAATAAACTCATCTTGAAATGACTTAATCCTCTGGATGTCCCTATGAAGTGTCTCTGTGGACACTCTAAATTATTAGCAACAGCTTAGGTAACTTGGGCAGCTGGGTGGCTCAGTGGATTGAGACCCAGGCCTAGAGATGGGAGGTCCTAGGTTCAAATCTGGTCTCAGACACTTCCCAGCTGTATGACCCTGGGCAAGTCACTTAAACCCCATTGCCTAGCCCTTACCAAATTTTACCTTGAAACCAATACTGAGTATTAATTCTAAGACAGAAGGTGAGGATTAAAATAAAAATAAAAATAAAGAAACTCCTAGACCTGGAGGAAAGAAGACCTAAATTCAAATACTTCCTTCTTGGATGACTCCAGGCAGTCACTTAAACTCCTTCTGCCTCAGTTTCCTAATCTCAAAAATAGGGCTAATAACAGCCTCCTTTTGTGAGGCTGAAATAAGATAGTATTGTGCAGCACTCTGCACATCTTCAAGTTCTGTATAACTTCTTGCTCTTATGATAATCCTCCCCACCCTGGAAGAAGAGGCAGAGGACAACTGGCCTCTCAGCTCCCCCATGCCAGAAACTATGCCTCTCTTAATAGTCTGAGACCAAATTGTTTTCTCACTTGCCGCATCTCTCTGCTGACTCATGATGTCATTGCAGCCACTAACATCCCCAAGTCCTTTGGACCAAAGTTGCTTTCTAGTCACATACTCACCGTTCCCTACTTGGGGAGCTTTTTTCTTTTTTCTGCCCAAGCACAAGATCTTACATCTCTCCCTATCCAATGTTATCGTCTTGCTCACGGCCACCATTCCAACCTGTCAGGATCTTTTCCGCATGCCGACTCTATCATCTGGCATGCCTCCCAGGCTTCCAGCTCCTGTCATCCACAAACCTGATAAGCATAAATGTCTGCTTTTATCCAAGGCACTGGGGAAAATGTTCAACAATGCACGGCCAAGACCAGAGCTCAGTGACTGCCACCTTCCTCCATATGGACTCGGTGCCAGCATCTACTCATCTTCCAGTCCCCATTTGGCCTGTGCTTCTCTTAACTCCAACCCAAACTGGAGGGTCCATATATAAGACCTCAGCTGCAAACTTCTAAACCAGGGACTCCTCGCTTAAAGTCCAGAAGCCCCCAAGAGATTCCTGGACAGATTTGGGGGGCTCCAAAGACATTGGGAGAAAAGAATTTGCTTCAATTTAAGGGATTTCCTTTGTAATCATATTTTTATGCCTCTAAAATCATTCCTCTGAGAAAGGATCCATCAGACTGCAGGTCAAAGGACCCAGGACACAAAAAGATTCTTTAAAAACCCTTTACTTTGGGAACAGTTGGGTAGCTCAGTGGATTAAGAGCCAGGCCTGGAGAAGGGAGATCCTGGATTCAAATTTTGTCTCAGACACTTCCTAGCTGTGTGACTCTGGGCAAGTCATTTTACCCCCATTTCCTAGTCCCTACTACTCTTCTGCCTTGGAACCAATATACAGTATTGATTCCAAGATGAAAGGTAAGGGTTTAAAAAAAACTTTTCTTTAAACATTATACAAAGATCCTGGTTTTGTTTTCTTTAGATTTCTTTTTTCTTTTTGGCAATTATGCTCCTACTAGACAATAATCTCCATGAAGGTAGAGATTATATCTTGCCTAACCTTTGTTTCCAGTCCAGTGTTCTATACAGAATAACAGTTAACTAAATGTGCATGGAATTTGGGTTTCACAGAAAATAAATGCATTGTTCTAAATGCACTGAGAAAAAAGAGGCTATTTTGTGATATAGGGACGTAAGATGTATAGTAAAAAGATCACTAACTCTGAGGTCAAAGGTCCTGGTTTCAAGTCCTGCCTCTGATGCTACTTAAGTGACCTTGGACAAGTCATTAGCCCTCTGTTTTCCTCATCTGTAAAATGAGAACAGAATATGTGTTCTTAATCTGAGGTCTGCATCCTTTTACAAAATATTTCAAAGGAATTTGAAAGAAAAAGTGAATGTTAAAATATAGTATATTAGAGCATAAAATATAGTATATTAGAGCATAAAATATAGAATAAAGTATATATTTTAAAAGAAACATTTTGAAACTACATTTGGATATTATGGGTTTCTTTTATAATCCTATGTAAACATTATGCTGAAGAGTCCATACATTTTGCCCAGAGGTCCATGATGCAAAAATAGGTTAAGAACCTCTGGTCTGGAAAGTCTCTGAGTCTTCTAGCTCAATGGTCCTGAGCTCAATTGACCTCAATTTCTTGTGATCCCTTCTCACCATGATACAGGTTCTAAGATGTGCCTCCAAACAGTGGAGGCAAACTCTACTGGCTCACCCACACTGTTCCCGAGTTCCATCTTGGAGCAGAATGCATCTCAGAGAATCATGGATGCTTCAAGTGGGAAGAGGTTTCCATAGTAACCAAGTCCCAGATCTACAAGAAACATGGATGTCTCTAAGGTGGTCCAGGAGTTAAAGGGACATTGAAGGGAAAGTCAATCCTGGACTAAGGTTTGGGGTAAATCAATGGCTATCAAAGTTACCATGAATCCATCTTCAACTGGGGAAGTTATTCTCTGCCCAAAGAAACTTACTTCAGCCTAATTTACCTGGGTCCTTGGCCTCATTAGCAGCTTGCACTAACCAACTGGGGTAACCTGCTGCCAGCCAAGAGAAACCCCCATGCCTTCTGCCTGAATTTTTCCTGTCTTCTCTTCCCTATTTAAATGCAGATCTAGGGAAAGCAGGCACTCCCATTATCAGCCCATCAATAACTGCCAGCTGTCTCAGGCTGGACACAGGGGCCTAGACAGAGAGAACAAATGGAAATTTGAAATTCCACCACTGAGGCAGGAGGGGCTGAGCCTGTCTGCAATGAGTCCCACAAAGTCATTAACATCTACTCCTTGTTGATGCTGCGAACATGGAAGAACCCCACTGCACCAGGAGAGAGGAATGAGCCAGATGGAGGCAACCACTTCCAAGGACCCAGCTCTGCCCTGTGAGTGTGTACAGTATCCAATGCCAGCCCAGGAGGAAGTGTTTGTCTTCGGTGCTTTCTGCCTCCTCCTCCCCCTCATCAGGTGCCACCTGGCTCCAGTTTCAGGAAAGAGAAATTTAAAGCTCAAAAAATGAAGTCACAGGATCAGGGATTTAGAGCTAGAAGGAAACTCAGAAGCCTTCCATGCTTCTTTTTACAGGTGAGGAAATAGAGAGCTGGGAGGATTCGTCACCAAAGATCACACAGTATCAAAAAACAAGATTTGAACCTGGGTCCTCTGAATTTAGTCAGCATTCGTTGTCCTAGGCTTTATAGACATATCTCATCATCATCATCACTAGTATTTCTATGATACTTGAAGTTGTGTGAAGCCCTTTAAGTGTTCTCATTTGATCCCCACAAAAATCCTAGGGTTTTTATTTTATAGATATTCTTAGCTCCCATTTTAAAGACTAAAATTGTTGTTTTCTCTTTGTATTCCTGTTTAACTCTTCTCCACCCCTTTTATGTTTTTCTTGGCAAAGATACTGAAGTGGTTTGCCATTTCCTTCTCCAGGTCATTTTACAGAAGAAGAAATTGAAGCAAAAAGGGTTAAGTGACTTGTCCAGGATCTCACAGTTAATATCTGAGACCAGATTGAACTTAGGTCTTCTTGATTCCCAGTCCAGTGCTCTATCTACTGAGACACCTGGCTGCACTTATAAACTAAGATACTGATGTTCAAGGTGGTTAAGTGACTTTTCCATCTACCTGATGGTTGTAAGCAGGATTCAAATCCAGATCTTTCTGACTTCAAATACAAAGTTATTTCTACCTCATCAATTTTCCTTTCTTCCTTACAAAACCTGCTTTCAGGAAAGGACCTAAAACTGATTCACAGAGAAGTATAACTGAAGTAAGGGAATAACATTACCAGCCTTGAGGGAGAGAAAGCAAGGAATAGTGTTCACTGATAAGAACAAAAAAGCTCCTTGAGAGCAGGGACAGTTTTTCTTTTGTCTTTGTATCCCCAGGTCTTGCCATGGTGTCTCACACATAGGAAATGTTTGATAAGTTCCTGTTGATGAATGGATAGATTGAGCCCAACCTTAGAGGGACAAAGGACACAATGTGTAGAAGTCCTAAAACTTATCAAGGGATGAGCTGTCTTCTCAGAACATGTAACCAAACTGTCAGAAGGTCAGGTCAACAAACATTGATTAAACATCTGCTAAACCCATGATGATGAACCTATGGCATGTATGCCAAAGAGGACACACAGAGTGCACCCTGTGGGCATGCATTCCATCACCTGCCAGAGTTCCTTACTAGAAAGGCAGAGGAACTCAGACAGAGATGCTCCCTCCCTTCCTTCCACCACACCTGATGATATTTTTTCACATCATCCACCCCTCTATCCAGCAGCCCAGTGTGAGATGGGGGGCGGGGTAGATGCAGCACTGGAGGGGCAGGGCACAACACAAGGTCTCTGGGGGGGGGGGGTATCTAAAAATGTACCTTTATCAAGAAGGAAGGAAGGAAGGGAGGAAGGGAAGGAGGGAGGGAGGGAGGAAGGAAGGAAGGAAGGAAGGAAGGAAGGAAGGAAGGAAGGAAGGAAGGAAGGAAGGAAGGAAGGAAGGAAGGAAGGAAGGAAGGAAGGAAGGAAGGAAGGAAGGAAGGAAGGAAGGAAGGAAGGAAGGAAGGAAGGAAGGGAAGGAAATCCTTTCATTTGGTTTTAAAGCCCTTCCAAGTCTTGTTTCCAAACTACTTTTTCAAATTTATCTCACTTAATTCTCTTTCACAGCACTCTCTGTACCAGCCAAACTGCCCTGTTTCTGTTCCCTAAACTTGGCATGGCATGTCTACCTTTGTACCCAAGCCATCCCCCAAGGATGAAATGAGCTTCCTCCTCACCTTCCCTTTAAGGGTTTGGCTTCCTTCAAGGTTCAGCTCAGGTGCTCTGTCCTCTGTGAAGCCTTTCCCGATCCCCCCAACTGTTCTCTTTCTCCCTTCTCAGATTAGCATTCCTATTTGTTTCTTTTCGAGTGTACTATATCCACCCTCTCTTCCCCATTCAGTTTAATTCAGCTCAGAAATTATCTCTTAAGTATTCACTATGAGTGGATCAGGTACTATACTAAATTATAAATTTTTTGAGAATTCAAATCTTTGCACTGTTTTCCATTTTGTCTTTGTGTTCCCAGCTTCTAGCATTTGCCTGGCACATCCTAGGCATTTAATAACAGCATTGTAGTATTGAAGTAATTTTAATAGGAGAAAAGGTGGTTATTGCCAACACAGAATTTGGAATCCTAAGGTACAAGTTGGAATTTCAGCCCTGTTATTTATTGCCTCTGTGGCCTTGGGAAAGTCTCCTCAATTCTCTGAAATTTTGTGTCCTCATCCCTTAAGTAAGGGTGTTGGAATTGAGGCCCATAAGGTCCCTTCCAGGTCTAGATCTCTAAGCTACAATGCCACATGGGAGTTGAATCCATAGAAACTGGTGAAATCACCAAGAGATGGATTAGAAAGAAAAGAGAGAGCTCTGGAATACACCTATGCATTGGGTCTGGGTATGGGATTTCACTGGTACCTGGAACTTCTGGATGAGGAAATTCCTTCTGTGAGAACAAGTCAGCACCTTTCATAGAGCATTGAAAGACTGAAAGGCGAAGGGAAGGGAAGGGAAGGGAAGGGAAGGGAAGGGAAGGGAAGGGAAGGGAAGGGAAGAGAAGGGAAGGGAAGGGAAGGGAAGGGAAGGGAAGGGAAGGGAAGGGAAGGGAAGGGAAGGGAAGGGAAGGGAAGGGAAGGGAAGGGAAGGGAAGGGGAAAGGGAAAGGGCAAAAGAAGTACTAAAAACTAACAATGAAGCTGCTGACTCACATTCTCAGAGCAATGTTTCTTCCTTTGGGAGATTTCTTTACCAATGAAATCATAAGTTTAGTGCCTTTCCCTTATCCTACTTTATGATTCCAAAGTCAAAAAACTAGCCAGCATCAGAAGCAGAATGTAAACACAGATCCATTCAATGTTAGGTCAGGGCCACATCCCACTATTTCCCTTTACTCTTGATACATCGGGTTATCCTTCTCACTCCCATTTATTATCCCTATGAGGATAATTTCAAAAGCTATTCCTCCAGTGATACCCACAGGATGATAGATTCAGAGCTAGAAGGAACCTTAAAGATGATCTATTCTAGTCAATTTATCTGACTAATTAAGCAACTATGGCCCAGAGAAGTCAAGTAATTTTCCCAAGGTCACACAGGCAAGAAGTAGTAGAACTAGGATTCTGACCTCTATCGTTTAATCACAGAATCATTGATTCAAATCATGAAGGGGTCTTAGAGGTTATCAAGTCCAACTTCATTGTATAGATGAGAAAACTGAGGCCCAAAGAAGTTCAGAGACTTACCCAAGGTCACACAGTTTCAAACCCATGACATCTAACTCCAAATTCATCATTCCTTCCATTCACCTGAGCTCCTACATGTCTATATTTTGTACTCCTAATTAGATATCCACCTGGGTATCATACCAGCACTTCTTGGGTGACCATTTCTAAAACCAGTCATTCTCTTTCCCTTAGACCCTCCTCCTTCCCCTGACTTTCTGATCTCATTCAACAGCATGGCATTCTCCCAAGGCATTAATACTATGCCTTCATAGTCATTTGGGAGCATTTTTCTCCCTTCCTCCTCCCACCATATATCCAATTGCTCCCTATCTTTACAATTAGTCGCGCAGTGCCATTAATTCTATGTCTACACGCTCTCACATCTGTCTCACTACAAAAGAGAATTTGAAGAATCAGCTAAACTTAGTGATGAACACATGTGGGCTAGAAGAAGAGGCAGGGATCAAAGATAACTACCATCTTCAGCCTGGAAGAATAGTGGAGTCATTAACAGAAACAGGGAAGTCAGTAGGAAACTGTTCAATTTGAGGGGAAGATGACAAGTCTCATTAGACACAAAGAGGGGCAGAATCCAGCTCCCCTGCCTTTCTCTCTTCTCAAATTCCCTTCCTCTCCCCCATCACCATCACATTTTCTCAGCCAATGAAGAAGTTCTTTTGGGTGAAGCTGGGTCCTTGAGTTGTCCCCTTCAGGCATCCCAAATCATTCATCAGCACCACTCACCCAAACAGCTATGATGTCCAATCAAAGCAACATACGAGAGCCACAGGAATCATTCTGGGCCACAGATAACACTGTTCCTGATTGGTGGCTCATCGTCTGTCGTCCTTATTAGCCCTCTGTGCTCCAACATGATCCTGAGTGTCTGAGGGGAAGAGCAGCTTAAAAAACTTACCAAGGCTAATGATGTGAATATGGTGTTGGACCAGGAGTGCAAAAGGACTAAGTTCAGATTCTGACTCTGACATTTATTTGCTCTGAAGTTGTAAGCAAATCAGATTTCTCTGAGCCTCAATTTTCTTATCTGCAAAATGGGACACCAGGTAACCATTAATCTACCTTATGGGAGTCATAATGAAACTCAAAGCAGATTTTTTGCAAAGTGATTTCCAAATGTCTTTCTATAGGAAAGTGACATCTTTATCTGATGGTAGTGGTGTAATATTAGGGTGGTTTAGGGGATGCTATTAGATGTTTTAATTATGGGTCAGTATCAGAAGAATGACTTTGGGAAGGCCAGCTGTGGCCAATAGACCCAGTCCAGGCAACGTCTATACTGAAGTAACAAACCCAGTCCAACTTATATCAAAAGTAGATGATGGATCTATTAGTCAAGGGAAGGTGAAAGGGGATTTGGATAAATCTAAACTAAGGACTACTACCTAAAACTCCTCCAGATCTTACTGTCCTGTAACCAGGAGTCTTCTCAAATTCACCTACACTGACCTGCCTGTCTGTCTAAAGACCGAGCCCCCTTTTGGTGATATTAGAGGTAGTGGGTTTGGCAGTTGCGCCGGATCGGGCCCAGGAAGGGGTCCTGGATCCAAGTGGATCCCAGAGCAAATCTTCTAGACAGATGCCCAGACAGTTCAGGATCACACCAGGAAGCTCTGCAGATAGCAATCTGGGAAGCAGGGAAGCAGGAGAAGCCCAGATAGAAAACATCCAGAAAGGGAAGGCAGCCAGTCCCCTCCAGGTAAACTAGAGAAGCCCCAACAGCCCCTTAGCCACAGCTCAACCTCCCCTTGAAGAATTCCAGAGTTCCTTGCTCTGCTGTCCCATTCCTCTGCCCTCTGCAAACACACACTTCCCTCCTTAATTGAACTTTTCCTTCTAACAGTGGACTCTAATTTCTGATTTCCATGACTCATCGACACTCTTACACCATGCCTTGTCACCAACAATATGTGCCTTTCTGACAACTGCCTGGGCATGGAGTGAGTTAGAGTTGGGCCTAGGGGTCAGTATATGGTCAGAACTAGGGGGTCAGCATATAGACTTGGATGCTCTTTAGTCTATAACATAGACTTGAAGCCCTTCAACAAAGGAACAAGTGGTCAGCCAACTTCCAATGGGAAACATGGATGGATAATGCTGACTTCTGATTTTTCTCTAGTTCTTTTTGCATGTGTGTGTGTGTGTGTGTGTGTGTGTGTTCCATTGTCTCCCTAGTGAGGGCAAGAAGAGTTCTTTGATTTCCTTCATATTTCCCAATCTACATCCTTCATTTCATTCATTCATTCATTCATTCAAGGTCAGTGAGAATGATTAGACAACGGGTCTCTCTTCCATTCAAAATCCTTCAGTGACTTTCCACATCACTGTAAAGATTAAAATTTAGGGGAGACTGAGGCAGGTAGAAATTAGTTTCTCTCTGCAAGGAGTATTATATTTTATGAGGTTTATTAAAGGTTGAGAATTTAAGAATATACAAGTAAGAAAAAAACACATGCCTAGGCCAGAGGCCTAGGCAAGACCTCACCTACATTATGGAAAGAGCCAAGTCTGCTCCAAAACGGAAGTCCGAAAAAAAAAGAGCCTTTGCCACCAGCTTAAATCCTTCCTCAATCTCGGCCCACCTCAGAATTCCCGTGAGATTACAAAGCATTTTGGGGAAGTGGAGCAAGGGCTTGTGGGGATTGTAGTCCAGAGTTCAAATCTCAATTTTACATCTCCCAATAAAAGATATATCCTTGATGTCATTCAAGACCCCCAAAAACATGACTCCAACCTCCCTCTTCAGCCTTATTTCATACTATTCTCTTTCATACACTCTATGTTCTAGCTAATATGGATTTCTAGATTCCTAGGTTCAAACACTGCATTTTTCCATCAGCATACCCTTGCTCATTCTTTTCCCTATGCTTGGAGTGAACCCAGAATCTCCATCCCAACCATCTCTATCCCTTGGAGTGACAGATTCATGGAATCATAGATTTAGAGTTGGAAGGGACATTAAAGCCCAGGAAATATAACACCCACATTTCACAGTTGAGGAAACTGAGGCTTAGGAAAGTTCAGTAACTTACCATGGTCATATAGATGCTAAATAATAGAGCTGGGATTAGAACTCAAGTCCTCTGAGTCCAAATCCCAAATTAGACTGTTTAATTCTGAAAAAGTCACTTAACCTTGCAATTCCCCAAGTAGCTCTCTAAGACTAAAAAATACAAAGAAGCATCAATTTGTGTTGGTAGAGAAACACAGAGTTTCTCACTAGGAGTGCCATATTCCAATGAAATCATGGATTCCATCTCAAAAACATTCCCATTTTACAGATGAGAAACTGAGGCACGGTAAGGTTATATAATTTGTCTAGTATCAACATTGCTAAGTATCTGAGAGGAGATTTGAACCCAAGTCATCTTAACCCAAAGTCTAGTATTTTATCCATCAAACTAATTGGAGCAGATTGGACCAAATAATCTCTAAAAATCTCTCCAGACATGAGACTTGGATGGAAAAGTGGATAAGTTGAGCACATTGTACAACAGAAAGGACCCTCAATCAGGAGCCAGGTTATCTTCTCTGACCCTAGCTAGCCTGCTTTGTGATGTGGGTCAGATCCCTCCTCCTCTCAGGGACTTTGTTTCATCATCTGTAGATTGGGGGGGGGGGGGGGAATCTAAGATATGATCTGAATGGGACAATGGAAAGAGCAGTGAATATTAAGTCAGGTATCCCGAGTTCTAAATCCTGCCTCTTCCACTTACCTTTTCAAAGTCCCTTCTAGCCTAAAAGCCTATGAAACTCATCAAAAGGAAATTTGGCTCAAAACCCAGCTCTGCTCATTTATTGGCTGTGTGACCCTGGACAAATCACTTCCCTTTTTTGGGTCCTCAGTTTCCTCACTTATAAAATAAAGAGTTGGATTAAATAACTACTGTGGTCTTTCTCAGCTCTAGGTATTGATTTTGCATTGTGGAGAAACCTGAGACCCAGAAAGAGGAAAGTGACTTTCCCAAGGTAATACTATATAAATAGTCATCATTCCCAGCCTGGGACTATTCAG
Source organism: Monodelphis domestica (assembly GCF_027887165.1). Lineage (NCBI taxonomy): Eukaryota > Metazoa > Chordata > Mammalia > Didelphimorphia > Didelphidae > Monodelphis > Monodelphis domestica. The sequence goes on from NC_077227.1 coordinate 734,167,317, forward strand.
TCTTAGAGATGTTTAGAATCCTTCATCTTCCTTATCCTCCTCCTTCCTAGCTGTGAAAGAAATTGAACATATTTTTTCCATCAAATAAGGGGGGGGGGGGAACCCCTGCTGCTAAGGACAACAGAAAGATTCTCCCCACTCATCAGAGAACAGAAGGGAGGGAGGCTACACTGCCTGGATGAATGACTGTAGTTTGCTCATTAACTTACTTTACCATTGATGAGAAAACAAATAAAAGTGGCATTAGGTACCTCTCCAAATCAACAGTCCTTGTCTGGAGAAAACTCAAGCCTTGTTCTAGGAGTTGTGGTGAAAGTACCCATTGTGAGTGAGGAGGGAGGCATGAACCTTTGGTGGATACATGAGAACATCCATACCCAGCTAACAGGTTCATAGCCATATTAGTCCCAACCTCCTTAACTCAGTTAAGCATCATGGGCTTCATTCTCTGACAACAGCTGAACACTATCAGTCCTAAGTGTAGGCAAAGCAGATAACCACCTCCATGACCTACTATGGAAAACCTACAAAAAATATGGCAGTGGGAAGTGCTCTAGATAAGAAGGCAGGAAACCTGGTTCAAATTCTGGCTTATTAACTGTGTGATCTTGAATAAATCATTTCTCTTCTAGGAGATCTCAAGCCTCTCTTATAAAATGAGAGAGTTTAGTTATATGATCTCTAAAGTCCCTCCTGGCTCAAAAGAGGAGAAAGGAAAGAAAGAAAGAAAGAAAGAAAGAAAGAAAGAAAGAAAGAAAGAAAGAAAGAAAGAAAGAAAGAAAGAAAGAAAGAAAGAAAGAAAGAAAGAAAGAAAGAAAGAAAGAAAGAAAGAAAGAAAGAAAGAAAGAAAGAAAGAAAGAAAGAAAGAAAGAAAGAAAGAAAGAAAGAAAGAAAGAAAGAAAGAAAGAAAGAAAGAAAGAAAGAAAGAAAGAAAGAATCATTGTTGATTGTCACTGTGAAGAAATGTCTCAAGGTTTGGGGAAAATACCAAGGAATTATAGAATCCAAAATTTCAGAAAGAAGCCTTCCATTGCAATTCATACCCAAACAAGAATACAGTGTCTAGGGGGCAGCTGGGTAGCTCAGTGGATTGAGAGTCAGGCCTAGAGATGGGAGGTCCTAGGTTCAAATCTGGCCTCAGACACTTCCCAGCTGTGTGATCCTGGGCAAGTCACTTGACCCCCATTGCCTAGCCCTTACCACTCTTCTGCCTTGGAGCCAATGGAAGGTAAGGGTTTAAAAAAAAAAAAAGAATACAGTGTCTACAATATATCCAACAAGTTATCAGTAGCCTTTGTTTCCAATTAAGGGGGGCCCATTACTTCCCAAGGCTGCCCCTCCCACTTTTGGAAAGCTCTTAATTACTAAAGAATTATTCATAACAGACAGCCTAAATTTGCTTCTTTGCAGCTTCTAACCAGGATACTAGTTCTACCCTTCAGGGCTAAACAAAACCAGTCTAATCCATTTTCCTGCTGACAGTTCTTCAAATAGACAGCTACCAGCCCCACCTCCCTTCCCCTCTGTCTTCTCCAGGCTAAACAACTTGTATTACTTTCCAGGGCTCCACAAGTAATCACAGGCTCAGTGCTTCCCAAATATCCATGATAAAGGCAGCAGCAATTTGGAACAAAGAATTGAAGTGAGTTGAGGTGGAAAGTGATGCCTTTTGAAACTTCACTTGGTGTTTTTTTTTTTTTTCTGGGAAGTGTTAAATGTTTGACAGAAGGCTCTAGGGCAGTGATGAAAAATGTTTTAGAACCTTTAAGACACCTCAGGCCATGCCCTGCTCCCCCACTGGGTGTCATGCCCCACCTCCCCCAGACTGAGTACTGCCCCCACCACCACCATCACTCCACCTTACCCCACAGGGGACAGAGAAAGGGAGGGGAGTGGCCCCGGGTGCTTTGCTCAGGAGAGGGAGTGCTTCCACTGGGCAGAGGGACAAGGAGGGGCAGTTGAGAGCCCAAGAGGAGCAGCTCTGCCTGAGTCCTGCCTTTCTAGTAACTAATTGGGGGGGGGGGGGGCAACAGCACATGTGCCCACAGAGAGGTCTTTGTGTCCCATCTTTGACACGTGTGCCATAAGTTTGCCATCACAACTCTAGAGGATGGATTGTAGACAGTATATCTGTATTATTACCATTTTCTTCATCATTTTCTTATATTTAGACAGTCAGCAAAACAATAAAGCAAGCCACAATATGTACAGACAGCTAGATGACTCAGTGAACAATGAGTGGAGCCTATAATCAGGAAGAGCTCACATCTGATCTCAGATACTTCCTAGTTGTGGAATCCTGAACAAGTCACTTAATCCTGTTTGCCTCATTTTCCTCATCTGGAAAATTAGTTCAAGAAGGAAATGGCAAACTACTCCAATATCTCTGCCAAGAAAACCCCAAAAGGAGTCACAAAGAACTGGACACAACTGAACAACCATGATATATGTACAGATATCCCTTCCACATCATGACTTTCTCCATCATGCTTTGGATATATCATGGGTCAGCATAAGAAATTAAATGGGAATTTGGGGAGAGTTCTGTGAAAGTCATAGACAACACATGAAGTGCCAGCAGATGACACAAAAAAGTTTAGAAACTGAGAAATGCATAAAATATACATGTGGTATTATAAAATATCAATATATTTTATCTGTTAAAATAAATATACAATTTCTTCTTTAAAGTTAAAATAAATTAAAAGTTAAAGTTTGTGAAAAGAATGTGCAAGAGCCAACAGGTGACATTAAAGACTAGGAATGTAGAAACATCTCTAAATGTTGAGTAACACACAGATAAAAAAATAAACTGTAGACACTTAAAATATGGGACAAAGAATCAAAATTTTAAAAACTAAAAAAAAATCAGATTTCTTCTCTGGTACAAATGAGGGGTCAAAAAATTTTACAATTTTTACAAAAAAAAATTTACAATTATAAAACTGGGAATGGGAGGTCCATAACTCCTCTGATGTAGAAGGGATACCTATTGTTTGTAGATTTCTAGGTGTAAATGCTCACATTGAAATTTTAATAATCAGGGTTAGAGCTAGTTCCAGCACACCTATGGTTTTTGTTCCTTGATTTTTCTCCCTCTGATTTATTTGTGTAGGAGTCCCAAAAAAACCCTCTAGATTGAGAAAACCAAGGTCCCTTAAGCTAAGCAGCTGGTATAATAGATAGTTGAAAGGGAAAGTCACAGTTTTGGGGGGGAGTGGAAATTTACAATGACTATTAAGCAAAAGTGAGAAGTACTTTCTAACTCTAAATCAGAGAGGGACTTGGGAAAAAGCCTCCACTCCTGGAAATAGGAAGTAAAGGTTAAAAATAAGTGATCCCTGAAGGAATTCCTTATTTATCACATCTTCAAAGGTCTTTAACCACTAGAGACAAGGCCCTCCTTTTAGAAGGAAGACCTAAGTGGCAATGCCAAAACTCTGAAAAAGTGACAGACTCTCCTGTGGGGAAAAAAGCATCTGTCTAATTCTGTGTGTATAAGGGCTTTACCCTTCTAAAAGAACATATGCTGAGCCTCTAGACTCTAATAAAATTAAAAATTAAAAAAATAGTAGTCTTCCACTTTTGTCCAGACAGGGAAAAGGTAACAAGAGGTCTTCAGCTGAAGCCAGAAACTAATCAAAGAGAAAGCTTCACAATATTATCCCCAGTGGAGTCATGCCTTGCAGTGACTGGAACTAAAAAGGACCAACAGAAATCAGTACCTGCATTCATGAACCATGGAAGCAACAAGGAGAAGAACCAGGGGAAGCTGCACAATAAAATTGCTTAATGGTAAGTGATACTTTTTTAAATATAATTTTATTTTTTGTCTTATTCTATGATTACATGATTTCTATTTTCTTCCCCCTCCTAGAGCTGATGAGCAATTCCATTGAGTTATACATGTATTATCACTTGATACCTATTTCCATATTATTAATTTTTGTTCATACAGAAATCCTTTAATACCAAAACCCTCAATCATATACCCATACAAACAAATGACAAGTATTTTTTCTTCTGGATTTCTGCTCCACGGTTCTTTCTCTGGATGTGGATAGCATCTTTCTCATAAGTTCCTCTGGATTGTACTGGGTCACTGCATTACTATTAGTAACAAAGTCTATTACATTTGATCATCCCACAATGTTTCAGTTACTGTATACAATGTTCTCCTGGTTCTGCTCATTTCACTATGCATCAATTCATGTAAGTCCTTCCAGTTCTTATAGAAATCTAGCAATTTATCATTCCTTATAGCACAGTAGTATGCCATCACCAATATGTGCTATAACTTGTTCAACCATTCCCCAATCGAGGGACACTTCCTCATTTTCCAATTTTTACCACCACAAAAAGCACAGACATAAATATTTTTGTACAAACAGGTCCTTTCCCATTTTTATTTCTTTGGGATACAAACCTAATAGTGGAATTGTTAAATCAAAAGGCAGGCATTCTATTAAAGTCCTTTGGGCATAGTTCCAAATTGCCTTCCAGAATGGTTGGATCAATTCACAACTCCACCAGCAATGTATTAGTGTTCCAATTTTGCCACATCCCCTACAATGTTTGTCATTTCCTTTGTTGCCATATTGGCCAGTCCAATAGGTGTGAGGTGATACCTCAGAGTTGTTTTGATTTGCATTTCTCTAATCAGAAGGAATTTAGAACACTTTTTCATATAATTATTGATAGTTTTGATTTCTTAATCTGAATACTGCCTATTCATATCCCTTGACCATTTGTCAATTGAAGAATGGCTTGATTTCTTATAAGTTTGACTTGGTGCCTTATACATTTGAGAAATTAGACCTTTGTCAGAGAATTTTGTTATCAAAAATTTTTCCCAGTTTGTTGTTTTAATGGTAGATGATATTAATGTCTGACACGTGATAGATAGGTGCCCAGATCATATGTATTCCCTTCAATTGAATCCTCTGTACATATGCCAGGCCATATGTGTTGTCCATATGTGTACCCCTCTAGACATGTCCTGCTCACACACGGTCTCTCAACACATACCATGTTAGACATTTTCCCAAAACATATGCCCCTCTACCCATTTCTATTCTTCCCTGTGATCAGGGCAATATGTCCCATATTTAGGGGGGAAATATACTACTCCTGCCTCTCTTACTAGGCTATGCCACTAAATGCTTTTGTTTTGAGCTTTTTTTTTTAAACAATATAGAAAACTTCACAGAATACTGAACTTGGAGGCAGGAAGACCTGGTTTCGAATCTTGCCTCACAGACACTTGCTAACAGTATGCTCCAGAAAAACCCTCTCTTGGGCTTCAGTTTCCTCATCTATAGAGAGGGGGTTGGACCTGATTGCCTCTGAGGTCCCTTTCTACAATCCCATGAATGGATCATATCCTCTAGCTGATGAATAAATGTAAAAACAGCAATGGCATCATATAAGCTATGGTTTGGGGGTAGACACAGACCCCCCAAATGGCCAGGAAACAGAATTAGCCTTGTCTGGAGACCCAAAGAACAATAGGAAGAGAGGCCCAGAGCTCATATGGCATGAGTTTCACACCAGGGTAACCCTCCTCTCTCACTGATCAAAGTCTGCCCAAGAATGTGGCTCCCACATAGGAACAATCCTCCAGCTGAGGTCTGGCCAGGATAGAGTAACCCAGGATTATTGTCTCTGCCCTTTGCTTGGTCTGTGATGTTGGTGGGTAAAAGAGTTCCTCATCTGTCTCCCAGCTGCCCCCTCGTTGAGTATCTTATGGAGGAGAGCCTTGCTCCTTTACAGACTGGACTGCTTGACATCTCTTCTTCTTCTCCAATTCAGAGGTTCTATAAGATGGGAGAGGAAAGGGCTCTGAATGATTTTTTTTAAGCAAGGGAGCATTATGTATTGCTTCCTGGTCAATGAGTCTCTGCCTCTGGGAAGCCCCTGGGATGAAGAACAGGGAAGAAGACGGCAGTGCCAGAAAGGTCAAAGCTCGGATGCAACCCCCTCCGCTGCAAGGAGGACCTCAGGGGAGGTGACACTCTCCTCCTTCCCTTCCTGCCCCAGATAGAAAACATGCACTGCCCAGTGATCCAGAAAGTTCCTGTTCTCCGTGGCCTCTCGCACTGGGGACTGATACCGGATGTTATTCTTGAGCCTTTCCCAAGGAGTGAGGACCGTGGACAGCAAATTCAATCAGAGCGAGGACCAGCTGAGCATGGAAAAGAAGAGGGCGGCTGCCCAACGAAGATTCGGGTTTGCTGAGAAAGGAGCCCTCCTCCCACTTTCTCTCTCCCCTAGGCTGTGTTTTCTCCCATGGCTGAGACAGTCAGTCTTGTCCCTGCCTTCTGAACGGACGTGGTGACTCACCTCTCTCTGGTTCTCGCCAGAATCAGAGGTTGCTCAAATGTTACAGCCAGAAGGGACAGCAGAGATCATTTAGTCCGGCCCCTTCGTTTTACAGCTGAGGGAAATGAAGTCCGGTTCAAGGAGGGACCGCAGGTCTCGTGGTGAGCTGATAGCTCATCTGGGACTTGAACCTGGATCGCACGACTCCAAGCCTGTGGATCTTCCACTACACCATCTTGGTCCCTGCTGCGTTGGCCAGCCCATACAGGTTTCCGCAGATTCTAAATGAACTTGAGGGATCCTAAGATATCAAAGGAGCCTGAGAAGCCATCTAATCCAACCTTCTTCCCATTTTACAGATGAGAAAAGTCAAGTCCAGAATTGTTGATTGGTTTATCTCAATAGAGAAATTTGGAATAATAATTAGATTTTAAACTCATTTGAGGGCAAGATCACAGGTTTACAGCTGGAAAGATTTTTTTCTTGTCCTTCTATCCCCCCATTTACTAGTTATGACAGAAGTAACATTTGAACCCAAGTCCCCTGACTCCAATATCAGAGTTCTAGAGGAAAGCAGGTCATGAAAAAAAGTGAGTGAGGGTGCAGGGAATATGGGATGCCATAGATAAAGATGGAGATAACTGAAATTTGGGGACATGTAAATGAGACCATATGGTGGAATAGAATGAACCAGGATTTAGCCAGAGGCACTAAATGCAAAGCCCACCTCTGATGCTTGGACTAATTAATCACTTTCCTCATCTATCTGGAAACTGAGGAGTATTCTATGGTTTCTGGAGTCCCCTTCACCTTAGGTCTATAATACTATTCCTTGGGTTTAAACTCTGACTTTACTTACTATGTAGCTGGCATTTTAAAAGCTGATTCTCATCTCCAGGTCTCAGTTTCCTCATTTGTAAATGGGCTGAGGGGAAGAGGGATGGAAGGACAAGAAAAAAATCTCCTTTCCAGCTGTAAACCTGTGATCTTGCCCTCAATGAGTTTAAAATCTAATTATTATTCACAGTTTCTCTATTGAGTCAATTCCCCCAGACAATTCAACATGGTACACTCAGAGATCTTGGTATGCCCATTCTTTCTTTTTACTTATACTGTGAGTTCCTTGAGGGCTTTTTATTTTTTATACCTAATACAGAGTTCTCCAACTAAAGTAGACAGAATGCTCTATCAGTACATTAAGGAGAAGAATTGAAATTGAGTTCTCATTCCACTGTGTACCCTGGGTCAGTGTCTTGTTCTGAGGATTCAATGAGCTCCCACATCTGCAATCATCATTTAGAAGCTATAAAGAACCTTATAAAAATTGAAAAAATTATGATTATTGAATACTTGTTAGCTAAAAGCAACTAGCAAAAAAGATAAGGCCAGAATGTGTGAGATGAGAACCAAAAAAATAACTGTGTAGATAAAAGGGAAATCGAGTCATTATTCTGCTTAAATCTAGATTTAAGCCACAGAAGTAAAGGAAAATGGAATTAAAATGGACTAAAAGGAGAAGGATCACATATGTTAGAGCTAGAATGGACCTTAAAGGTTATTTAGTCCAAATCTGCTCATTTTACAGAAGAGGAAACTGAGAAATCCAGAGAAATCATGACTTACCCAGGTAAGTTAAGGCAGCAAAGTAGCAAAAGGGAGAGCCTGCTAGGCCTAGAGAAAGTTCAAATCCAAATTCAAACATTGCCAAGCTATGTGACCCTGAGCAAGTCATTTAACCCTGTTTGCCTCAGTTTCCTCATTTGTAAAATGGATTAGAGAAGGAAATGGTAAACCACTCTAGTATCTCTGCCAAGAAAACTGTAGGATCATAAAGAGTCAGTAACAAATGAAAATAACAAAAACTCAACAGGTCATAAAGAGTCAGAATTCAAACCCAGATCCTCTCTCTCCAAATTCAGCCCTCTTTTCTACTGATAAGATATGTGAAGAGTGAGAAGGTCCTCAAATCCATATTAGAGTGAGAAATTTCCTCAGAGATAATCCAACCTATCCTTAAAGTGAAGCCAGCTTGAAATGAAGAGAAGGAAAATGAATGAGAGGAAGACCCTCACAGTTCTCAGTTTCACCCAAACTGGCCCATTTGTTGTTCCCTAAACTCAGATATTCATCTCTCACTTCCATACCTTTGCACAAACTATTCTATTTGCCAGATCCCTTCTTGTCTTTTCTTCCTAGCAGCTATAGCTTCCTTCTAGGTTTTCTCCAAAGTTGAGGAAGCATCTCCTAATGAAAACCCCAGTTTTCTGTGTTTGTTCTTCCACAAATTATCTTGTACTTACTTATTTGTTTGCTGTAGCTCCTACTAGGACATAGTGAGGGCAGGAACTACTTAATATTTTTCTTCATGATCCAAGCACCATGATCTAGCTTCAGGGTCTGACACAGAGGAGGTGCTTAATAAAAGCTTTATGCAATTGATTGGAAAAGTAAAATTAAGTACAGTAAAGTGGGGATGGGGGGAATGGGATGGGGGGATGGTGGGGCACTGAACCAAGCTGTCTGAGTAGTTTGTAAGAAGGTGGAATTATTGTGTGACCCTGGGCAAGTCACTTGACCCCCATTTCCTAGCCCTTACTAATACACAGTACACAATACACCAGCCAATACACAGTATTGACTCCAAGAAGGAAGGTAAAGGTTAAAAAAAAGTGGAATTATTGGACTACTGCCAAGGGGAGATGGGGAGTGGATTATTATGCCTAAAAATGGGCCTGTTTGGTAGATAGTTTTTTTTATAGACTATAATGAAAAGAAGGAAGGGAGGGAGGAAGGAAGGAAGGAAGGAAGGAAGGAAGGAAGGAAGGAAGGAAGGAAGGAAGGAAGGAAGGAAGGAAGGAAGGAAGGAAGGAAGGAAGGAAGGAAGGAAGGAAGGAAGGAAGGAAGGAAGGAAGGAAGGAGGGAGGGAGGGAGGGAGGGAGGGAGGTAGGGAGAGAAAGAGAGGGAGGAAGCCACAGAGAAGCAAGAGATTCACAGAAGAGTGCTTGTGTTTGCTCATAGATGAGAGCAAAGACAAGGAGAATATTAAACATACCTCTCTTTAGATCATACCAGCTTGGAAGAACTGAAAACTTGGAGCTAGCTCTGAAGGCAGGTGCACAAAGAACCTGAAGCATGGAACAGGAAGCTTGCCCCTCACCACAGGAACAGAGCCTACTTGTAATAATTTTGTTGATATAAAAGGCAATAAAATGAATAAACAACAAAAAGGAAACTCAACATAGAAGGTTATTTTGGTGACAGGGAAGACCAAAACACAAACTCAGAAGAAGACAACAAATTCATTACTGCTTCATCCAAAGCTTCTAAGAAAAATATGAATTGGTCTCAAGCCCAAAAAGAATTATGGAGGAGCTCAAAAAGGATTTTTAAAAAATCAAATAAGAAAAGTAGAAGAAGAACTGGGGAAATAAATGAGAGTGATAGAGGAAAATTTAAAAAAAAAAGAGTAAACAACTTGGTAAAGGAGGCACAAAAAATACTGAAGAAAATAATACCTTAAAAAACAGAAGTACAAAAATCCAATGAAGAGATCTCCTGAAAAAGCAAAATTGGCCATATGAATAAAAGACATTCAAAAATTCACTAAGTAAACCTATTAAAAAGTAGAATTGAACAAATGTAAAAGAAGATACAAAAAGTCACTCACAAAAAATCATTCCTTAAAAATTAGAATTGGACAAGTGGAAGCCAATGACTCCCCAAGACATCAAGAAACAATCAAGCAAAGTCAAAAGAATGGAAAAATGGGGGGCTGAGGGGGGGGTGATGTGAACTATTTCATTGGAAAAACAACTGTTCTAGAAAAATCCAGGAAAGATCATCTAAGAATTATTGGACTACCTGAAAGTCATAATTTTAAAAAGGCAAGGCTTAGACATCATTTTTCAATACATTGTTAAACAAAACTGTCCTGACATTCAAGAACCAGAGAATAAAATAGAAATTGAAATAATCCATCAATCACCTCCTGATGACATCCCAAAAGGATAACTCCCAGGAACATTATAACCAAATTCTAGAACTCTCAGGTCAAGGAAGAAATATTGCAAGCAGCCAAAAAGAAACAAGTCAAATATCATGAAGCCATATTCAGAATGACAAGATTTAGCAATTTCTGCATTAAAGGATCAGAGGGCTTGGAATATGATATTCCATAGGTCATAGGAGCTATGACTTCAACCAAGAATCATTTACCCAGAAAAAAAGAGTATAATCTTTTGTCAGGGAAAAATGGCTATTCAAAGAAATAGAAGACTTTCAAATTTTCCTGATGAAAAGACCAGAGCTAAATGGAAAATTTGACTTTCAAATACAAGACTCTAGAGAAGCATAAAAAATAAACAAGAAAAAGAAATCAAGAGATAATCAACAAGGTTAAATTATTTACATATCTACATGGGAAGATGATTCTTATAAATCCTAATAACTATCATAATCAGGACAGTTATAAGTCATATACATAGAGGGGAAGGGTGTGCATTGAAATGATGGGATGGGGGGGCAGCTGGGTTGCTCAGTGGATTATAAGTCAGAGCTAGAGACAGGAGGTCCTAGGTTCAAATCTGGCCTCAGATACTTTCTTTCTGTGTGATCCTGGGCAAGTCACTTATCCTCCATTGCCTAGCCCTTACCACTCTTCTGCCTTGGAACCAATACATATGATTGATTCCATGATAGAAGGTAAAGGTTTAAAAAAAGAAAAGAAAAAGATGGGATAATAACTAAAATGGAGAAGGATAAAGGGAGAAATAGAATGGGATAGTTTATTTCTCATAAAAGAGGCATGAAAGATTTGTGCAAAATTTGTGCAAAAAATGCTCTAAATCAATATTAATTATGGAATTGCAATTTAAAACAACTCTGAGGTACCTCCCCACACCTGTCAAACCAACTATTATGACGGAAAAGGAAAATGACAAAACTTGGAGGGGATATGGGAAAACTGAGGCATTAATTAAATTAATTAAATTAATTAAAGGCACTTTTGGGGAAATTATGAACTGATTCAGCCATTCTGGAGTACAATTTAAACCTATGCCCAAAGGATTATAAAACAGTACATACCCTTTGACCCAGCAATACCATTACTAGAATTGTATCCCAAAGACATAAAAAACAAAAAGGAAATGATCTATATATACAATAATATTTAAAGCATTTTTTCTTGGGAGCAAAGAATTGGAAAGTGAGGGGACATCCATCAATTGGGAATGGTTGAGTAAGTTATAGTGCATGATTTTAAAGGAATACTAAAATGTGCTATAAGAAATGGTAAGCAGGAGGAGCTCAAGAAAAACCTGAAAAGACTTACATGAACTGAAGCAGAATGAAGTAAGAAGAACCAACAGAACATCGTACACAGCCGGCAATACTATATAATAAACAACTATGAATAACAGCTAATCTCAAGAATACCATAATCCAAATAACCCCAAAGTATTTATTATTTTTAAAATGCTATCTACTACAAGAGAAAGAACTGGTAGAGTCTAAATCCAGACCAAAGGAAATTTTTTTACTTTCTTTTTAATTTTTTTGTTCATTTTTTTTCCACAAAAGGATTAATATGGGGAAATGTTTTACATGTAAAATCTATATCAGATTGCCTACCATTTCAGCAGTGAGTGTGGGGCATGGAGAGGGAAGGAAAAAATTCAAGACTAAAAATTCTTTTTAACACGTTGGAAACTGAGAGCAACTCGCTGGCTCAGTGGATTGAGAGTCAGAGTTTAGAGATGGGAGGTCCTGGGTTCAAATATGACCTCAGATTCTTCCTAGCTGTGTGACTCTGTGTGACCCTGGGCAAGTCACTTAACCCCCATTGCTTAGCCTTTACCACTCTTCTGCCTTGGAACCAATACACAGTATTGATTCTAAGATGGAAGGTGAGGGCTTAAAAACACACACATGTTAGAAACATTTTACATGTAATTGGGGGAAAACTTTTTTTAATTTTTTAAAAAGAAGAATATGGGGGATGTGAGTAATGTGAGTGAGTGGATCTTTACCAACAAAGAATCATGCAGGAAATGACATGAAGGATGTCACTAGGAGAATGGGAGTTCAAAAATGGAGATGGGAAGGGGATGTAGCAAACATGATGGATGGCTATATAGCCCATGGGCTCTATTGGGTTTCAGGCAACACAAGGAGAAGAAGATGAAGGCCACCTAAAAATGTGGGGGCTCCAAGTGGAGGACTGATGGGAGGATAGAACCAAGAAGTGACCACAGTGAGAAGGCATTTTGTGAACTGCAACTGGAGCCAATGGTCTCTTGGGTTAGGTTGCATACCTACTGGAGTATTGTGAATTTTAGATTTACTCCACCCTGCTTGGTCTAGCAACCAGGAATGTTTACACCCCTACTTAAGGATTCAGTGTTGAGGAGGATGGTCTAGTATGAGCTAGCAACTGACAAATAATAAACAGACCCCTGAGCTGTCCTAAGTCAAGGTTAAGCTACCTTTGGGACATGTGAGACACAGGAAGTGATGTAAAGAATGATCTATATATTTCACATCACTTCCTCTCTCTCACTCTCTGGCTCTCTCACTCATAGAGACATTGGTCTCTGTCGCCTGCATGGGGAATGCTGGGTGGCATTTGTTGTCTGGGTGGTTGGCGTTTGCAGCTTGCCAGTAAGGGATTGGAGAAGCTCAGTAGTGTGGGTTAGGTGAGGCATCTTCCCTGTGCAACCTAGGTGAGTGATTTAGGCTGATTCCTTTTTCCTTTATCTCCTAAAAGCTCTATCCTCTTAGGAGGCCCCTCATCTCAGAGTAGACCTGTGACTGGAAGCCGAGCTAGTTTTAATCTGATGAGGTCTCATGGCTGAGTTCTCTGAACTTCCCTTGGCTTAGGCTAGGCCAGAAAAATCTCATATGCTTTTCTCTCTCTTCTTCTTCTTAATTCCTTCCCTCTATTGTAATTAAACAACCATAAAATTCCCAAACTGACTTGAGCATTTTATTGGGATTGAATTAATCCCTGGTGACCACTAGTATAATATATTCAGACAAGAACTCCTAAATTTACCCCTTACAGTATCAAGAACTTGTTAGAGGCAATAAGAACCAGGTTTGGGCTTTATTTAGTGCCTTCCTAAGAACCAAAGATACTCCTATGAAAACGAAATACTTCTATGTGTATATGTTGTCACTGTCCTCTCCCCATTAGAATGTAAGCTCCTTGAGGGCAGGGACTATTTTGTTTTTTCTTCATATCCTCAGAGCCTAACAGAGTGCCTGGCACATAGTAGGTGCTTAATAAATGCTCGATGAATCAAATATTTTGTCTTTTATATTTCCACAATATTCTCATTAGGTTCAAAGGACAGATGGACCCTCCCTCTTTTACATAAAGTGAAACAGAAATACGCAGAGATTAAGTGATTCACCCAAGGTCCAAAGTTAATGGTAGAGCCAGGACCTGGAGTCAGGACTTCTGCCCCCAACCCTTGTGCTATTTCCATCATCCCCTGAATATTCCTGCTAAGCAGAGCATCAATCTTCAACAGTTCGAAGGCTGGGGAACTGTTCCCTCATCATTCTCTCCCCTTTGCTCCCAACTGACACATACAAAGGGTGAGAATTATCTATTAGGTCAGGGTCTCATATCCTGCTCCTGCTTTATTCCCTTGACTTTCTATACTGTTCCTCAAAGGGAACTAATTAGCTCCTGGATCAGGGCCAAGGATTACACATCCAACTATCCCCCTGAAGATGAGGGAAGAAGGAGTGTCCTAATGGGAACTCTGGCACCTGGAGCAAATCCAGGTGTTTGTTTTGGGTTTAAGAAGAGGAGGGAGGGAGGCTCAAAGAGGACAGCCCAGCCCAGGCGAATGCAGTTGCACAGGGCAACCACAGGAGAGTAAAGGAGGACGCACAGCACAGAAGGTAGCAACAAAGAGACTGCAGCAGCCCAGTGAAGCAACAATGGACAAGCCCTAGGAAGAAGTGGAAGGACATAACAGGGTCAGTTATGACACTGCAAGACACAGAACCACTGGGAAACATCAAGGAGTGGGGATGATGGGCCAATTCATAGCTCTGGGAAGGAAGCACTGCCCCCCTCCAGGATGCCCCAGCACCCTGGGGCAAAACTCTAATTACCTCGCCCTGGTTATGGCTCTGGATAGACAACCCCAAGCCATTCTTCTCTCTGCCCCCAAAGTTCCTCATCTTTCTCTGGGTTATACAACATGGACTTGGATGATGGATAGTGCATTGGGCTTGGAGTCAAAAGATAAGTTTTCAAATCCTGACTCCGATTTTTGCCTTTCTTCTTTGATTTCTTCCCATGTAAGCCATACTGGAGGGAGAAGTGTATATGAATGAATGTATCTTGTTTACAGGTGTAAGGGTTAAAATTATGGTTGAGACTGAATGTAGTCATTATATTTGGTCGCCAAGGAATTTATTTTTTTTAATCCTAATGAAACACCCAAAATCAGCTGGAAATTTTATGGTGATTTAATTACAACAGGAGGAAGAAAATATTAGAGGGAGAGAGAGAGGGAGAGAGATAGGAGAGAGAGACACAGACAGACAGACAGACAGACAGACAGACAGAGACAGAGAGGTGGGGGGAGAAGGAAAGGAGTTTAACTCAGCTTAGGCTGAGCCAAAGTGGGAGTTTAAGGCCCTGGAGAGCCAAGGCAGAGAAGGGAGTCTGTCTGCAGGGCTCCTCCAAGCTCGAGCTCCAGGATCGAACTGCACTCTAGCCCTCTCCACAGGAAGTCACAAGAACTCCAGAGGCTGTTCTCTACCTCACTTCCTGCATCTCACATGTGCCAATGGTGGCTCAAGCTTG
>NC_077227.1:734197922-734252922 GCF_027887165.1 Monodelphis domestica
CTGGCAGGCTGACCTGATTTCACCATGTTATGTCTTGTCTCTGTGTTTCTTGTTTCTCTGGTTCTTATATGTCTCATCCCTTCTAGCCTATAAGCTTAGCCCTTTACTTTCCAGCATCCAACTTCCCTCCACAGGTGATTGAATGTATGAGCTGGATTCTACACTATTCAACACTGTAGATGATAGAAAACTGGAAGAGATTGCTAACAAAACCAGAAGTCAGTCAGGATTCCAAGATATTGTGACAAGCTAGAATGTGGAGATAATCTCAGAAGAATGTAAAGTCTCACCCTTGATTCAAAAAACCAGCTTCCTAAGTAGAAGATGGGGAAGATGTGACTGGGGAGCGACCTACATAAAAATGATTTGAGGCTTTAATGGTCTCTAAGGTTCATACAAGAAATAATGCTGTAAAGCCCAGGAAACTAATGAGATCTTTAGCTGTGTTAAAAGGGCTGCAGTTTCCAGGAATAAGGAGGCAATCACATCTCTGAGCTATACCCTGTTAAGACCATATATGGAGAACTAGATTGAGTTCTAGATGCCATATTTTAGACAGGACATTGACAAGCTAGGGGGTCAATCTAGAGTAAGGATGCAGTTGAGGAAGTCCTTGAGAATGTGCTTAGGGGGTTTATTGAAAGAATACTGAGCCTGGAAAAGAGAAGCTTTAGGGCAGAGATGTTTCAACTCAACAGCCTCTAAAGTTTATATCAGCTCTGTAATGCTCTGATTCTAATAGTATCACCCTTCCTTTACTTCTTTTTTTTTTAGAATTTGTTCCCACTTTGAACTTTATGATGTTTTATTTTATTTGAGTTTTGATTCATTGAAGTTTTATTGAATGTATATAAATGATAGAGGGCCATACAATTTAACTAGTTGGGTCTGTCCAAATAACAAGTATTATTGTGCTTTCCAAAATGTAAGTGTTGTTATTATTATTATTATATAATAATTTTTCCAAAGTTGCCTTTTCCAAAAATAATAACAAACTGCTCCCTGCTCCATCTGTCCCCAGTAGCCAGGACCAGCCCTTGCCCTTCAGGGATCACTGCAGACACAGAAGGAGGTAAAAGAAACTGGATTAGGAAGCAGATGATAGACTGAGGTGGGATAGAAGCTCATCCCCCAGTTCAAGGTCAAGGTGGATGTTACCTCTGCAGGAGAATCATGGGACACAGTCTTAGAGCTGTAAAGGACCATTAAGGTCTAACCCACCCACCCTTCTATTTAACACTAAAGAATCAGACATGTCAATAAATGCAAATTTGCTTGCTCCTTTGAGATATTCTTAAATTCCAACCCTTCTATTAATAGAAGAGGAACCTGAACCCCAATGGAGTTTAAATTCACTCAAGATTACACAGGTAAAAAGTGGCAATCTGGGTTATAGAGATGAGAGGTAGTTAATAGGAGGTCAAGTCAGGAGCCCTGAACTAGCCAACCAGCCCAGGCAACCACTGGCAGGGGGTTTGAAAGACCCAGTAGTTTTGTGCTCAGTTCTAAGAAGATAGGCAAAGGGGGCTGGATTGACCTCAGGACCCAGGACAGAGACCATTCCAGCTGACATAAAAGTCAGTCAGTTTGCATGCTTTTGTTCAAAGAAAACCTGATCTCCCCAACATAAGTTGGGAGAAGATAGGACTACTCAGAGAGGAAAAGACCCCAAATCTTATCTTCCAAAATGAACATCTTGGATGGGATGGAGAAGTAGGATTCATATCTTAAACCCTAGGGCCTAGGGCCAACTAAAAGACATTAAGTCCACATTAAGACAAGTAGAAAGGCTATCGAATATAAAGAAAATGGTGATTATGAACAAGGAAGAAAGGCTTGTGACATTTTCAGAGGATGGTTATGGACCTAACAAATGATTCTGGGGCAAACCCTCATCACCTCACTCTTAGATTATTGCAATAGCCTACAGGTCAGTCTGACGATATCAAGTCTCTCTCTTCTCCAATCCAGTCTCCATTCAACCACCAAGGTGATTTTCCTAAAATGCAGATCTGACCATGTCACACCCCTCTCTCTCCCTCTCTCTCTCTCTCTCTCTCCCTCCCTCCCTCTCTCTCTCTCTCTCTCTCTTCTCTCTCTCTCTCTCTCTCTCTCTCTCTCTCTCCTCTCTCTCTTTTTTCTCTCCTCTCTCTCCTCTCTCTTTTTCTCTTTCTCTCTCTCTCTCTCTCTCTCTCTCTCTCTCTCTCTCTCTCTCTCTCTCTCTCTCTCTCTCCCTCCCTCTCTCTCTCTCTCTCTCTCTCTCTCTCTCTCTCTCTCTCTCTCTCTCTCTCTCTCTCTCCTCCCTCCTCCTCTCTCTCTCTCTCTCTCTCTCTCTCTCTCTCTCTCTCTCTCTCTCTCTCTCTCTCTCTCTCTCTCTCCCCCTTCTCTCCCTCTCCCTCTCTCCTCCAGTGGTTCTCTATTGTCTTCAGAATCAAATATAAAATGTTCTGTTTGGATTGCAAGTCTTTCATAACCTAGCCCTGCTCCTTCCAGTCTTCTTGTAACTTACTCCTCACTGAGAACTCTGATCCAGCAACATTAGTCTCACAAACAACATACTCCATCTCTCAGCTCCAGAAATCATCTCTGCTGTCCTCCATGCTGGAACACTCTCTCTCCTCATCTCTGCCTACTAGCTTCTCTAGCTTCCTTTAAGTGCCAACTAAAATCCCATCTTCTATAGGTTTAATAACCCCTCTTAATTCTAGTTCCTTCCTGCTGTTAATTATTTCCTCTTTATTCTACTTATTTGTTTGCTTATTGTCTCCCCTTTAGGTTTGATCCTTCAGAGGGTAAGTTCTAATCTTTTGCCTATTTTTGTATCCCCAGCACTCAATACAATCCCTGGCACATAGTAGGCATCTAATAAATTTGTATTGACAGCCTGATTTCTCTCTTTCCTGTCTAGATTGTCTTGTATCCATGTGCCAAAAAGAATGTAAGTTCCATGAGGACATAAACATTTTCACATTTGTCTTTATATCCCCAGCACTTAGCATCATTCCTGGTGCATAGCAAGTGCTTAATAAATGTTTGTTCTTGAGAAATACTAGCCTTGGACCATTCCATTCAGTTCTGGGCATCATATTTTTGGAGGGCTATTGACAAATTAAAGAGTTTCCAGCTGAAGGCAAACAGAATGAGCTTCAGACAGGCTTCAAGATCCTGCCATCTATGGGATTATAAGGCAGGTTCATTCAAATTGGTCTGGTTTTAAGGTCCAGAACTAGAATTCAGTAAGATACTCCTAGATCACCAAAGTGGACAACTAAATGGCACAGTGGATAAAGTATTGGACCTGAAGTCAGGAAGACTCGTCTTTCTGAGTTCAAATCTGACCTCAACTATTTACCAGCTGCAGTACCCTGAGCCAGTCACCTAACCTTGTTTGCCTCAGTTTCCCCATCTGTAAATGAGCTGGAGAAGAAAACAGCAAACTGCTCTAGTATCTTTGCCAAGAAAACCCAAACAAGGTCAAGAAGTATCATACGCAACTGAAACAACTGAACAACAAACCCAAAAATAACCATCAAATGGTTAGTTTTAAAAAGATCTGATTTACTTAACACTTTTCAGCAAAGAAGAAGCACTGATTTGTTTGAGGGCAGCTTCCTTGCATCTCTGTTGGCCATGCTGGTCTGCTGGTCAATGCCCAAGGGAGAAGTCATAAACTTTCTCTTCTTTGTCTGGCTTTTGTACAGAGGTCAACAGGAAGCTACATCAACAGCCTGAACCTTGGACTCCTGAGCCAATTACATCACAAGGATGGTTTCCATACCTTTTAAGGAAAAGCGAGGCTAGCCTACATGTCTGATAGTCTTCCTATAAAATGAAAACTGGATAAAGGATCTGGGAACCTTTAACCAGGAAAAGAAAAGAAAGTGGGGGGACTGGAAAGAAGTGGGGGCTGGAGGGGAGGGGAAGAGAGATGTGTGAAATGTATTCAAATCTAAGCAGGGCTTACAAATGGAATGATGACATGGGCTTAAGCTGCTTGATGCTGCTTGGCCCAGAGGGCAGAATCAGGCACAGAGCAGAGTGACCACACTGAGGTAGATACAGGTTGGACATAAGGGAAAACAGCCTACAAATAAGGCCAGTCCCAGAGCAGAATGGATAGTCTACCTTGAGAGGTGCTGAAGTCCTCATTGGAGATCCTCATGTAAAAGCAGAACAACGACTTGGCAGGTATATATGGAGGGGGCCAGGACTCGTTCCACCTATATTTTAATATAGGTTGGATTGGATGGCCTCCCCCTCTGAGATTCTGTGATCCTACAATGCAACTCCAGTCCTTTGGCAGTGAGCTTGGACAGCAACAGGGACCCAATCTTTCTTACTTGGAACCAAAAAATATATAAACAAAAAATCCACAACTTGAAAGGAAAGGAAATACTAAATTGAAAAAAAAATTCTATACATTTGAAAATAACATCCCTTTCCTTCTTTCTCAGACAATATACAAAATCTTGCTTTAAGCAATCATTATTGCCCCTTCTTGTCTCTCATCTGTTCAAAACATCCTCCATATTGATGCCAAAGTGACATTCCAAAAGTACAGGTTGGACACATCTCTCACCAGCTCAAAAAGAATCAGTGGTTCCCCACTGTCTCAATCGCTACCTGTGTGACCCTAGTCAATTCACTTAACCTCAGCTTGCCTCAGTTTCCTTGTTTGTAAAATGGGAATAAAAATAGAACGTACCTCCCAGGATAGCTGTGAGCATCAAATAAGAGAATAATCATAAATAATCATGTATTTAGCACAGTGTCTGGCATATAGTAAATGCCCTGGGGGGCAGCTAGGTGGCACAGTGGATTAAGCATGAACCCTGAAGTCAGAAAGACTCCTCTTCCGGAGTTCAAATTCAGTTACAAATACTTACTTACCCATATTGCGGCAAGTCACTTGAAAGAAATAAAAAGAACTGAGCCAATATCCTGAGCCAAGGATTCAACTTGTATTTTGTACCCACAAAATACAAGTCAGAGGGCTGCAACCATGACCAGACTTTGGCCTGGCACTTCTGATTTCCAGATAACAAGGGTTATATAGTCTTTGGACAATTGCTTAACAGAGGTAATTAATAGGGAAAATGTTGAGAATATGTTCCTAAAGTGAATTTGGAAACATTTTGCTGAAATGTTTAGTAAATTGCAGTAAAGGGGTTATGGCCAAATCATTCCCCTTTTCACCTTCTTTTACTGAGGTGACTTAGCTATGCAATTGCAAGGTCGGCATCCCTTGCCCTGATGTCAAAACCTCTAGTGCCATGTTGGTGAACCTATGGCACATGTGCCAGAGGGGCTGCTCTTCTCCCTCTCACCACCATGCCTGAGGACATTTTTCACTTCACCTACCTCTCTGCCTAGCAACCCAATGGAAGTGCTTCCTCCCTCCCCTGTCTGGGATAAAGGGGTGGCTCACATGTGGTGAGAGAGTAGCTCTCCATCACTGCTTTAGAGTGTATATGGCAAGGAGAAAAAAGGGAAAAGTATATAAGCACTTCCTCACTGCTGAAACTCTTAATACCATTCCTATTACTATTAGATTTTATTTCAATCACATAATTACAGCATATCTCTTCTTATACACAATCCTATTTACCTCAGTTTCTTCATGTGTAAAATTATCTGGGGAAGGAAATGGGAGATCACTACATTAACTTTGCCAAGAAAACTTCAAAAGGGAGCACAAAATATCAGGCAGGACTGAAAATGACAACGATCACCACAACAATACTATTAGCTATTAGCTATCCTCATCATCATTATTGCCTTCAAGAGAAGACACACATTCTTTCACAATCTGGCTCCAGCCTTCCTTTCCAGACATCCCAAATTAAACCCCTTCATTCCAATCGAACTGGCCTCCTGCTATTCCCCAGACTCAATATTCCATCTTCATGCATTTACACACACCCAGAATTCCTTCCTTCCCCATATCCACTTCTCAGAATCCTTCACTTCCTTCAAAGATCATGTCAGGTGCCATCTCCTTTAAGAATTGTTGGTGTTCTTTCTTTTGTCAAATAATCTAGTTACTTACCTGTTTAGTACTCTCCACCCACCACCCCACCCCCTAAGCTCTTTAAGGACAGAAACTAGTTTTTACTTTTATCTTAAGTTCTTAGTGACTAGGTAGTTCAGTGGATTGAGAGCCAGCCCTAGAAACAGGAGGTCCTAGGAACCTAGAATCTAGGTTCAAATATGGTCTCAGACACTTCCCAGCTGTGTGACCCTGGGCAAGTCACTTGACCCCCATTGACTAGATCTTGCTGCTCTTCTGCCTTGGATTGAATACACAATACTAATTCTAGGAAGATAAGGGTTCCGAAAGGTAAAAAAAAAATTTTTTAAGAAACTAGAAGTTTTCTTTTCTTTTTTTTTTCTAGGACTAGAAACTAGTCCTAGAGAGTTGCCTAGTGCAGAAGTTCAGGGACCTGCTCAGAGTTACATACTTGGTGTTTGGCAGAGAGAGGACTTGAACTCAAATTCTCCTAGCTTCAAGGGAATGGATCTCTATCCACTAACAATCACTAGTATTATTATCTCTGTTTTGCAGATGAAAAAACTGAGAGTCAAAAGCCAGGCAACTTGCCCAAAGCCACACTGTTATTCAATGTTATTTCCAGGATTTGATCTCAGTACTCCTGGAACTGATTTGAATGTTGTTGTTGTTTTTAATTCAATCTGAGTGGTTTGCATGGCACCATCTGCACTCTTATCCTTATCATAATTGATGGGAAAGGTGACCAGATTTGGGGGTGCCATTGACTGCTGTACAGGCAAGGCCCCCTTAATATTTCTTAGCCTCCTCCTACAAGGAGGGCACTTCTGGCCAGAAAAATGAGAAAGAACAACAGAGGAGGGAGGAAAAGTTGGCCAAAGTGCTACATTCTTTCATCTGACCACCCATTCTGTTTCAGGTAAGTTGAGTTGTTTTTCAGCTCTCTCTCACACCTAAAAAAACAGCAAGAGCTAAGTTTCCAACCAGCTCCCCTCCCTCCTCCCTCGGTCCCTCCCCAGGGGGGCTGGTAGCCCCTTTCCAAAGACAACATTAAGAGAACAGACAGGTTGCACAGCAAACATTCCAAAGACAGAGAAGTGGTCATTGGCTCCAGAAAGAATGCATTTGGGGAAAGGGGTCTTTGGGAAGATTCTAGAAGCTTGAGATGACTATTCTGTCCCAAAAGAGCCTTGAAGGCAAAGTTTATTGCCTGAAAGAGGCAGCAAACCAATTGTAGGCTGTGATTTCTTCAAGAAGCCAGGCACTCTGGGGAGGGCAGCTGAGCTAGCCCAAGAGTACAGCAAGTCAGTGTTTGCCCTGGGCCCCATACCTAGCACCAAGCACAGGCTACCTTCTGCAGAGCTGGCAGCTGGACAGTGACTGGGAGGCAGCAGAAGGTGGAGGAAGAAGTGCCGCCAGGTTGTGCTAATAAAAACTTGAGGCGCCTAAATAATAACTCACACATGTAGTGCTTGACAGCTGGCAAAGGGCTTTACACATACAGTGTGTCCCAAAAGTCTTAGCTCAGTTGAATGCAATCAAAGCTTCAAACTGCTCTAAAACTTTGGAGTACCCTATATAATCTGACTTAAATAATCCACTCCAACCTCTTGGGGGTAGTTATGGCAATTGTCATTATCTCCATTTTACAGATGAGCAAACTGATGTTTATTGTGAATACCTATTTGTTAAAGACCAATTGAGTAACTTTGAAGAGAGCAATTTCATCTGATGATGAGAGAGGGAGCTAGACTGCAAGGGGGTAAAAAATGGTTGACAGGAACAAAGGAGTAGCAAGGTTGCTCAGTAGATTGAGAGTCAGGTTCAGAGACAGGAAGTCCTAGGTTCAAATCTCACCTCAGACACTTCCCAGCTGTGTGACCCTGGGCAAGTCACTTAACCCCCACTGCCTAACCTTGACTGCTCTTCTGCCTTGGAACCAATACACAGTATTGATTCTAAGAAGGAAAGTAAAGGTTTCAAAAAAGAAAAGAAAAGAAATGAATGACAGTAGAAGAAGTGTAGATAACAACTATTCCATTCATCTGCCAAACTGTCTCTTTCTTCTCTTTCACTGATAAATATATTGAAAAGGCTGCTTCCATCTGATTGCTCCTCTGCCCCATTATCTATTTTCTCCTCAATTCCTTACCTTCAGGATGGAAGAGGGTCCTGCCTCCCTCATTAGGACACGGTTGTAGCTCCCCAACAATTACATGAGTTCCTAAGGAGTCAGGTAGGTTAGAACAGGCTTTTTAACAGTTGCTTTAAACTGTCTTCCCAAGAGCTTGGGGCTCAGAAACTTTCACAAGCTTCTCAATCTTCCATTTAGATGCTGCCTTTGTAGGAGCCTTAGCAGCAGAGGCAGTTGTCTTCTTGGTTGCTTGTTTAACCTTTTTTGCTGATGGCTTGTTCTCATTGAGCCTTTCAAACTTCAGGGTTTTGGATCCTCTTGGCCATTCTATCAACTAGAGAAGCCCTCTGGGATTTAGCAGCTCATTGAGTTCTTTTCTTTTGTATCTCTTCTGACTGTCCCTTCTTGTGCTTTCTTCTACACAGGACAGTCCAACTGATCTGCTGAGGGTTCCTCTTCAAAAAGAATGCAGACTGCTAGAATGAATGTTATCTCCCCAGCCAGGACATGAGCTTCTTGAGATCAAGGACTTAGAACATTGTCTCTCCTGCTAGACTGAATGTTATTTCTCCTGCTAGAACATGAGTTCCTTGAGGTCAAGGACTGTTAGAATACTTTCTCCCCAGCTAGAACGGGAACTCCTCAAGAAGAGAGACTTTCAGAATGTTGTTCATCGCACAAGAATGAATGTTATTTCCCCAGCTAGAACATGAATTCCTTAAGATCAAGGACTGTGAGAACATTGTCTCCCCAGCTAGAATATGAACTCTTTGAGATCAAAGACTGTTAGAACGTTGTCTCCCCAGCTAGAATGGCAACTGCTCAAAAGGAGGGACTTTTAGAATACTGTTTATCCCACTAGAACAGATGTCATCTCCCTCCATAGAACACAAGTTCATTAAGATCAAAGACTGTTAGAACATTGTCTATCCCACTAGAACAAATGTTATTTCCCTAGCTAGAACATGAGCTCCTTGAGATCAAGGACTCTTAGACCTTTGTCTCTATTACTAGAAAGTGAGCTCTGGAAAGCAGAGAACAGGTTTTGCCTTTCTTTTTTCATTCTCTGTCCTTAGCACAATGCCTGGCACATAATGGGGCTTAATAAATACTTGCTGATTAATTATCTGCATAATCAGATTTAGAGCCTGAGGCTATCTCACCTACCAATCACAGCAGATGCTCCTCTCCAGGACCGCCCACTCTTTCACATGTGGGTCACAGACCTCCTACTCAATGTATGAAATACTTTCATACCTTTTTTTGGTTAGTTCACACCTTTTGTGGTTAAAATGGGTAGATCTACTTTAAGTACTGGGTTTAGACTTTGGGGATTAAAATCTAAAAATAGACAGGGGATTACAATTTAATCTTCACAATAAAGAAAGAGCTAAATATCTTCATTGTTGCAATCAGGGGAGAGCTAAATCCAATCTTCACAATGGCTGGATTTGAAGTTGGGTCTTCCTGGCTAGTGCTTTCTTCACTTGTCTTGTAGAAAAGAGTCTTTTCTCCAGACAAAGGCGGCTCTCCATTCCACCTAAGGATCTGGACTGAAAGATCAGGGATTCAGTTAAAACAGTACAACCCAGAGGAAGAAACAATAGATTTGGGATCAGAATTCCATCACAAGTGTGCTTTCTGGCTCTCCTGTGTACTCCCTGTGACTTAGGACAGCTCACTCAAGCTCTATGGAACTCAGTTTCTCCCCCCCATAAAATATAGAGTTGAACTAGATGGTCATTAAGGTCTCTTTCAACTTGTAGGGATTAAATTTGGGGGGTTGACTGAAATATGATAATTCTAAAGTAATATTGTGGTTGCCAATTAAAAAATATTATAGCTCAAGTGAAAATGACTTTTAATCGCTTTTATTTACAAAGAGGTGGAAAGATTGAAAGTAGAGAAATGTAAGAATAGAGTGGAGAAAATGTCTAGCCTATCACACTAAATGTTGCTCTGGTGTCTGCCTCAATCCCAGCAGGACTTGTTAAGCCTCAACCAGAGGACCTGGTGGAGTCTTGTGTAAAGGTTCCATTCACTCAGCCTCCTCCAGAAGAAGGTGGCCTCTCTAGAACTTAATCTCTCCAGAAGCCAAGAAGGGAAGGCCAACTACTCACTCACCCAAGATGAAGTCCAAAGGAGAAAGTCCAAGAGCCAAGGTCCCAAGTCAAAGCCAAAGTCCTAGTCCAAAGCCACCTCCATGAGACAAGTCACCAGCAGAAGCTCCAAGACAAAGACCCCTTGAACATGAAGTTCAGGATTTCTTACAGTCTTTTTTCCACATCACTTCCTGTCCCTTCCTCCACTTCACAGGGGCCAATAACAGCTTCCAAATTGCCTAGCACTGCCCAGGGATGGGGGCAGTGTCTGTGGGATCTACCTCTCATCCTCTGAGGGTATAAACTCTTATCAAAGGATTCACAAGTTTCTGACTAATTGAGTGAAAATGGTGGCGCTCTCCAAGTAAGTGATTTGTGAACTCCCTTACTTAGTGTTAAGTAGGAGTGTTTAAGTTTTTGGTTGATTAATTCAAAATAGACAAAGAGAATAAAGAATTTCCTTTCACAAACTCCCAATCTATGATCCTTTGATCCTACTTGTGTGACCTGAGACAAATCATCCAACTTCTCTGGGAAAGTGGGAAATCCCATTTCTCACTTCCAAAAATAGGGATAGAAATAAGCCTTGTAGTTCATTGGGATAAAGAACTCCCAGATAAAGAAACTCCCTCTACCAGTCCAGGTCACCATCTTCTCTGCAACTTACAATCTTTGGGGCCTTGCTGGGAGCCATCAGACCATGACGTCATGCTTGGTAGCTGAGGAGACCACAGAGTGGTCCTTGTAGAGATGGACCTGGGGACCCTGACAGTCTAGGTGACTTGTGAGGATGTTGAAATATGTGACATCGAAGCTTCCTTTCCAAATCCAAAAAAAAAAAAAAAACCCTTACATAAGGGGCTCATTTTACAAAGTCTTTTTACATAGGAGGAAACTGAGACCCACAAAGTTAAAATGACCCATCCAAGGTCATAGAGTCAAGAAGTGTCAGACTCTGCCCTCCAACCCAACTCTTCCAGTTCCAAGACCAATACTCTTTGCATACTTCCTGAGCAATAAATCACGTGCCTAAATGCTTTTAACCCACCAGGGAAGCAACAGCATTCCTCTCCTGTGGTGGGCAGGCTCAGAAGGAAATCCTCTGCCAGGGCTGTGGGCACTGCCAACAGTAACAAGATGGGCAGTGTGGCTAAGAGTATGGCCCTTTAAGCCTAAAACCAGGACCTGGGTAGAGCATGGCCCTCTCTGGCTCAGGAACATACAGGACCATGTTTTTCCAAATAAAATCCTCCAGTTTATAACTCAGGAAATAATCAGGCCTCTGGCTAAGTAAGCCACCTGACCAGTTCACACAGGATAAAGGAGGCTTAAGGGAGAGGAGGAAATGGATTAGTTCATAAAGGCACAACCATGGGGTTTAAGGAGCCAGAATATCCACTCCCCTATGGGTGTTCATTCATTAGTTTATTTAATGGGCATGTATTAAGGCAGCCTGCGATAGTGAAAGGAACCCTGCCTCTATCATCAGAATGCTGTGGGGCCAGCTGTGTGACCTTGGGTAAGTCATTTTATTTCTCTAGTATTCTGATTTCTCAACTGCAAATTACTGGGGTTGGACTTGATCATCTCTAATGTCCTACCAGCTGAAATATTGTATGATTCAAGCAACACCTGTTACAAGGAAGCTGGGAGCATACTAGAAAGAGTGCTGGACTTGGAGTCAGGCTACAGACTCCCATATTCTTCAGTTAATGGCTCATCCCCTTAAAACTCTGTGTGTCTATGTGTCTCTGTCTCTCTCTCCCTCTGTCTCTGTCTCTCTCTCTCTCTCTCCCTCTCTGTCTCTGTCTCTGTCTCTCTCTGTCTCTGTCTCTGTCTCTGATTCTCTCTCTCTCCCTCTCTGTCTCTGTCTCTCTGTCTCTGTCTCTGTCTCTCTCTGTCTCTGTCTCTCTCCCTCTCTCTGTCTCTCTCTCTGTGTCTCTGTCTCTCTCTGTCTCTCTCCCTCTGTCTCTGTCTCTCTCCCTCTCCCTCTCTGTCTCTATCTCTGATTCTCCCTCTCTCCCTCTCTGTCTCTGTCTTTGTCTCTCTCCCTCTCTGTCTCTGTCTCTGACTCTCTCTCCCTCTCTGTCTCTGTCTCTGTCTCTCTCCCTCTCTCTGTCTCTGTCTTTGTCTCTTTCCCTCTCTTTCTCTCTCTGTCTCCCTCTCTGTCTCTATCTCTCTCTCTGTCTCTTTTTCTCTCTCCAAAAGCAATGTCTCCCAATCCATTAATCCTGCTTCTAGCTCACCCCTGAAAGCTATTATCTGAGAAAATAGCTACTGTGGAGAAAGGACAAATTATCCCCAGCAACTCTGAACCAAGTTCCACCCACCAACCAGGCAAGCCAGATGGATTGATTGATTGATTGATTGACTGATCAAACCATGGAAATCAGGGAAGGTTTCACAGAGGAGGTAGCTTTAAAGGTGGGCTTTAACTTGTGAATAGACATTCAGCAGGGAAGGAAGGAAGGAAGGAAGGAAGGAAGGAAGGAAGGAAGGAAGGAAGGAAGGAAGGAAGGAAGGAAGGAAGGAAGGAAGGAAGGAAGGAAGGAAGGAAGGAAGGAAGGAAGGAAGGAAGGAAGGAAGGAAAGAAGGAAGGGAGGAAGGAAGGGAGGAAGGGAGGGAAGGGAGGGAAGGGAGGGAAGGGAGGGAAGGGAGGGAGGGAGGGAGGGAGGAAGGAAGGGAAGGAGGGAAGGGAGGGAAGGGAGGGAGGGAGGGAAGGAGGGAGGGAGGTGTATAAATAGAGATTTTGAACCTTTGGACTTCATCCCCCAGAAGTCCCTTAGTATTTCCCAAAATTCCCTTTAATCTCTCCTGTGCCTGCAAGTTTGCATGGTCACATTATTGTTTTAGAGGTTCTGTAGCTCCTCCCTATCTCTCTCTTCTCTCATGACTAGCCTAGGTTTAGGTAGTTCTTTTACTTTAATTATTATTAATAAAGCTTTTAAAATATAATACTCTGTTGGGCATTAATTTTAATCTTTACAGAGGGAGGGAGGGAGGGAGGATAAGAATGAAAGGGACCAACCAATCACCCATCATTGGGACATACTGATAGTTGTATCCCAATGTGACATAGTTAAACACAGTGTTTGGAGTCAGAAAGCCTTGTAGTTAGTGGCCATGCTACTAATTGCCTATGTGACCTAGAATAAATAAACCCCTTCTTTGGACCTCACTAAAAAGGAGATTTAGACTAAATGAGCCCCAAAGTATCTTCTATGGTGAAGTCCTATGAGCCTATACCAAAGAAAACCTCTCCTCTTGGCTTTTTTTTAACCTTCCATCTTAGAATCAACACGATATATTGGTTCTAAGGCAGAAGAGTGGCAAAGGCTAGGTGAAGGGATTTAAGTGACTTGCACAAGGTCACACAGCCAGGAAGCATCAGAGGTCAAATTTGAACCCAGGACCTCCTATTTCCAGACCTGACTCACTCCACTGAGCCACCAAGCCCCATTTCTCCTGCTTTTAAAGGATCATGAGAAAGGGGAATTTCCCCCACCTGGCTCCAGAGCAGCCATCACTACCAGAGAAATCTTCCTTCCCAGTGTCAAACCTCAGTTGTTCCCACTGAGATTCTAATCCATTTTGAGCTTGCTTTTATTCATCAGCTTTTCTTCTCATGGGGTTTCCTGGAGCCAAATGTTCTTGGAGTCTTGGGCCAGTCTTGCTGGGCTCTTTCCAATTCCTGTTTAATTACTTTACTGGGTAGCGGTGTCCCAGATTCAAGGGGAGCAGATGGGATGCTGGGGAAGCAGGCAGCACCCTGGGAGGTGACCTGACACCAAGGTCGAGGTATCTGACAATGGAAGTGACCCAACCATGGAGAGAGGATGCTAACGAGGTCCTCTCCACTCTGACTTCAGGACAGAGAGATGATGCTCTGGCCCCACTTCAGCAGGGCCAGCAGTCTGAGCCGTGTCTTCTCTGGTTGGGATGGACAACAATGAGCCAGCCACACTCTTGATTTCACTCCTTGTTCTAACCAAAGGAATGAATTTGTGAGGTACTTCATGAGTAATGGATGGGTCTTGGGCAAAGTTGTTTGAGTGTGGCCAAGGCTGAGAGTCATGCTGTGGACAGGATTAGAGATCAACCTGTGGCCGGTGTAGAGCAAGTCTCTGGCCAGGGGTGGAATGAGTCTGGGTCCAAGATTAAGAATCAAACTAGGGCTGGAGGTTGTTCTGTACCCAGTAACGGAGCCCATAGTTTGGCTAAGATGAGTGATCATCCTGGATATGGAACTAAAGGGGAGCATCTGAATAAGATTAAAGATCAGCCTGAGCAGGATTATTAAAAGTATGTGGATAGGGTGCAGCTAAGTGGTCCAGTGGCTAGAGAGTCAGGCCTGGAGTCGAGGTTCTGGGTTCAAATCTGGACTCAGACATTTCCTAGCTGTGTGACCCTGGGCAAGTCATTCAACTCCAATTGCCTAGCCCTTACTGCTCTTCTGTCTTGGAACCAATAGGCAGTATTGATGCTAAGATGGAAGGTAAAGATAAATAAATATATATATATATATGATAGATAGATAGATAGATAGATAGATAGATAGATAGATAGATAGATAGATAGATAGGCTCAGAGGTCAGGCTATGGCCAGGGAGCAGTTCCTCAAAGAGTCTTCATCTTCTGAGTACAATTCTCAATTGAAATAAACTCCCATAAGCTGTCTGTGGACTGAGTCTCAGAAAAAGGCAGGTTTTTATTTCCTCATTTGCTTCAGAGTGCCTGACTTTCAAGGACTGCGTCAATCCATCAGTTCTAGACCAGACTATTCATGGCTCTGGGGCCATTGAGGAGCTTTGACTTCACCTGGCAGAGAGAATTTTTTAAAAGGAAAGAACTAGAAATGTTCTCAGTAGAAAATGATGAATCAGATGCTGGCCCCTGAGCCTGGCCATAGACTGACTCACAATTTAACCATATGCTGACCACAAACCATGGACATGGGCAGCTAGGTAACTTTTGGATTCCAATTCAGCCCAGAGTTCTAGAAAGAGATTAAGATCCTTTTGGCTCTTGCCTTCATCATCTAGAGTGTGAGTGATCCCTCCTAGCTTTGTTCTATGTGCAACCTGGATGAGCATACCATCTAGACTTTTATTCACGTCATTGATGAAAATGTTAAACATCACAGAACCAAGTATGGATTTCTGGGGTAATCCACTGGGGGCCTCCTGACACACTGACACACAACCAATAACAACTATAACAACCATTCTTTGAGTCTTTCCCAGCTCTGACATTATAATGTATATTATAAGGCTCCATCTAAGGATTATATTCTCTATTCTAAACCCTCTTTTAATTTTGACTTTCTGTGTTTTAAATTCCTTCCCACATCAGACATTCTATGATATCTAGAGATTCTATGTACAGTTAAAAAAACATCTCTACTAATTTCTTTGAAAGCTTACACTATACCCAACCTAAAATGAATACTATAATATCTATTCATTCATTCATTCATTCATTCATTCATTTATTTTTCATTCACTTCTCATCCATCTGTCTGGCCATCTATCCATGGACTTAGTCCACAAAATGCCATCCGTGAGCTAGTCACTTTTCAGGTCCTGCCTTCTAGGTTTCTTTTCCTCTTTCATGAACCCAAATAAAATTGCCCAGCTAGAGTTTAAGTTCCTTGAAGACATAGATATTATCTTGTACATTTTAATCTCCCCCATAGCATCTAGCAGATGGTTGGTCACACAGGCAGGCTATACTCAATCATGGTTTAACTTGTTTTAACTCATTGTTGTCTAGTTGTATCTGCTTCTTTGTGACCTCATTTAGAGTTTAATTTCCATTTCCTTCTCTTTGGTTTTTAAACCCTTACCTTCCATCTTGGAGTCAATACTGTGTATTAGTTCCAAGGCAATAAGGGCTAGGGGGTGAGAGTTAAGTAACCTGGTCACCCAGCTAGGAAGTGTCTGAGATCAAATTTGAACCCAGAACCCCCCATCTCTAGTCCTGACTCTCAATCCACTGAGCCACCAGCTGTCCCCTTGCCGTTTCCTTCTTGAGTTCATTTTCCATATAAGGAAACTGAGACAAACAGGCTTAAGTGACTTGCCCAAGGTCACCTATGTGTCTGAGATCAAATTTGAACCCATGTCTTCCTGTCTCCAGACCCAGCACTATACATTGAGCAACCCAGCTCCTATGCCTGAGTAGATCTCAAAAACTTGGGTTCCAGACAACTATTTTACCTAGGGTTAGATTCTTCCAAGATCCTCTTGGGCTTAGAAAGCTAAGAAGAGGTTACTGTTCTCTACCCATCTCAGCAGCAAAAGCTTCCTGCTTTGGTGTAGTTTGGAGGGATTTTAGGTGGGGAGGGTAAGCAGAAAATAACCCTGAAAACTGGAGGAATTAAGAAAGAAAGGCCTCTTGGAAAATTGGGCACAAGCTATGACTTGAAGCAACAGAGGACTCAAATAATGAGGAGACTTCCAGGGATGGAGGCAAAGAGTTAAAATATCATGTATGATGAAAGAACACATAAAAGGGAGGAGGAGGAATGTCCCATCAGCCTTGAATGTGAACAAAGTTAAATGCTAAAGAGAGAACTTTGGATTTCATCCAAGAGGCAATAGAGCCAATGGAGATTCTTGAGCAGGGGAGTGATCTGGTCAAATCTATGCCACAGGAATATCAACTTGTCAGCTTTTTGGAGAATAAACTTAGAGGGGAGAGAGGCTCAATCAAATTCTAAACCATGATTGAGTATAGCCTGCCTGTGTGACCAACCATCTGCTAGATGCTATGGGGGAGATTAAAATGTACAAGATAATATCTATGTCTTCAAGGAACTTAAACTCTAGCTGGGCAATTTTATTTGGGTTCATGAAAGAGGAAAAGAAACCTAGAAGGCAGGACCTGAAAAGTGACTAGCTCACGGATGGCATTTTGTGGACTAAGTCCATGGATAGATGGCCAGACAGATGGATGAGAAGTGAATGAAAAATAAATGAATGAATGAATGAATGAATGAATGAATGAATGAATGAATAGATATTATAGTATTCATTTTAGGTTGGGTATAGTGTAAGCTTTCAAAGAAATTAGTAGAGATGTTTTTTTAACTGTACATAGAATCTCTAGATATCATAGAATGTCTGATGTGGGAAGGAATTTAAAACACAGAAAGTCAAAATTAAAAGAGGGTTTAGAATAGAGAATATAATCCTTAGATGGAGCCTTATAATATACATTATAATGTCAGAGCTGGGAAAGACTCAAAGAATGGTTGTTATAGTTGTTATTGGTTGTGTGTCAGTGTGTCAGGAGGCCCCCAGTGGATTACCCCAGAAATCCATACTTGGTTCTGTGATGTTTAACATTTTCATCAATGACGTGAATAAAAGTCTAGATGGTATGCTCATCCAGGTTGCACATAGAACAAAGCTAGGAGGGATCACTCACACTCTAGATGATGAAGGCAAGAGCCAAAAGGATCTTAATCTGGTTCTAGAGCTCTGGGCTGAATTGGAATCCAAAGGGATAAATGCAAAGTCTTAAACTTGGGCACAAAAAATCAATTCCATAGATATAAAGTGGGGGAACCAAGGGTTCGTAGCAGATATTCAGAAATGATGGAACCACAGTTAGTAAACCACAAGGTCCCTATGAGTCTGCATGATGGTGGGGCAGCAACAAAACTGAATGCAATCTTGGACTGCATTTGGAAGTGCTTAACTACCAGAAGCAAGGAGATGATAATCCACTGGTACTTGCCTCCAGTCAGTTCACATTTAGAGAATACTGGGTTCACTTTAAAACACTGTGGGTCAAGATGTACATGCAAAACTAGAGTGTGTCCAACAGAGAGGAATCAGGACAGTGAAAGTCGGTGAGTTCATGACATAAGAATGGGTTGAAGGAAATCAGGCATGTTTAGACTGAAGTAAAGGAAGCTCAGGAGGAATATTATGTTAACTTGGAGTGTCTTAAAGGCTGTCTTATGGAAGAGGGTTCCAAGGATCTATTTAGCCATTTAGGCAGAATTAGGAGTAGTGAATAGAAACTACAAAGAAATACTTTGTCTGGGAAAATTTCCTAGTATAGCTGTTCAAAACTGTAATGAGAAAGCATAATCAATATGGCAGAGTACAGGTTGGGACTCAGCTAAACTCTTCCAACATTTACCTCCAAACTTTAAAATAAATATTTTTAAATGATTTTTATTATATTTTGAAAAAATAACTTTAAAATAAAAACTCAAATCCTATTTTGGGGGTATCAGAACCAACACAGAGGAAGACATTTCATGCCTCAAACAACTTAGGAGGGCCCCAGGGCTAGTCTGTAACACCAGGATGGGCAAAGACTCAAGAATGCTGCAGAAATGTCAACAGTGGATCTTAAAGAATAGAGGGACAGCAGTAGCAGCAGCTTTAGGAGTTCTCAGCCCCAGAAAATGTAAAGGGTTTAGACAGCTGGTCAGAAAAAGATTAGAGAAAGGGACTTTTGCTGATTCTGGGTGCAGCTAGTGCTGATTGCCAACTCTATGGTCCATATGAAGTTCTGGCTCATGATTCCAGGACAGAGAGGAATGACTGTGATGGGTAAGAATGGATTAGGGACCCTTGTCACAGTCCCAGGACCAAGAAGAACGAACACTCATTGTTATGGCTTAAGGGAGCAGAGACCCTTCCTGGGTATAGACCAGAGCACAGACGAGGAGAGCAGTGACTGTACCTCCAACAAGATAACACCACTTGGAAATCCCAAAAAATTACAGATCAACAAAACTAACTTTGAAAATCACAGCACAAAAGAGCCTGAAGCTTGACAAGGTGTCTCCCACCCCAAGGCAAATAGTGCCTAAATTTAACATGAAGTTCAAAGTAAAGAAACATACTGAAGAAATGAGAAAACAATAACAACAGTGAAGAATTTGACCACAAAATGATATGATGGTGGCAGAGAAGACCAACAGACCAACTGAGAGGAAAACAACAGTGTGGAAGCAGTTATAAGAAAAGCCTCAAAAAACATGTTAAAATGAACTCAATCCCAGCAAGAATTGCTGGAAGCAAAAAATAGGAATGGTAGAGGAGGGGGAATAGAAAAAGGAATGAGAGTGGCACAAGAAAATTATAAAAGAAGAATTAACAGCTTAGTAAAGTAGACACACAAAAAAGAAGAAAATAACATCTTAAAAACCAGAATTGGACTAAGGATAAAAGAGGCACAAAAATTCACTGAAGAACTTCTTAAAAAGCAGAATGGGCCAAATGGAAAAATATCACTGATGCAAATGATTTCTTAAAAATTATAATTGGGCAAGTGGAAGGTGATAACTCTATCAGACAAGAAATAATAAAATGAAGTCAAAATGATGAAAAATAGAAGAAAATGTGAAATATAATGGGAAAAAAACTGACCTGAAAAATAGATCAAGGAGAGATCATTGAAGAATCTGGACAACCTAAAAGCCATGATCAAAAAAAAGTTCTCGTCCTATTTCAAGAAATTATTGAGGGAAAATGGCCTGATATCTTAAATCCAGAGGGTAAAATAGAAATTAAAAGAAACCGCCAATAACCTTCTGAAAGAAATTCCAAAATGAAAACTCCCAGGAATATCACAGCCAAATTCCATAACTCCAAGATCAAGGAGAAAATATTGCAAGCAGTCAGAAAGAAATGATTGAAATACCAGGAAGCCACATTCAGGATCACACAAAATTTAGAGCTCCTGCACTAAAGGAGAGAAGAGCTTAAAAGCTGATATTCCAAAAGGCAAAGGAATTAGAATTACAACTAAGAATAATTATACCCAACAAAACTGAGCATAATTCTTCAGAGGGAGAAGTAGTTATTTAAAGAAATAGAGGGCCTCCAAGCATTCTACTGAAAATACCAAAACCAAATAGAAAATCTGATGATCAAACATAAAATTCAAAAGAAATATAAAAAAGGTAAACATGAAAGAAAAATAATAAGGAATCATAATAAGGTGAAGCTGTTTACATTGCTGTATGAGAAGACAATTCATGTAACTCCTAAAAACCTTATCATTATTGGGGAAGTTAAAAGAAGTTTACATAAACAGAGGGCTCAGGTATAAGTCAATTATATTGAAGTGCTTTCCAAAAAAAGAATTCATGGATGAGAAAAGAAAGGTGCACTGGGAGAAGGGGGGATGGGAGAAGCAGAATAGGACTAATTTTCTCACATAAATGAGACCTGCAAGAAAGAGTTTTTAGAGTGGAAGAGAAAATGTAGGATGTGGTATGTAATGCTTGAACCTCATTATTACTGTAATTGGCTCAAAGAGGGAAGAATATATATATGCATACTTCGTTGAGCTTAGAACTCTGTCTTATCCAAATAGGGAGATTGTAGGGTAAAGGGATTCAAGATGGTGGGTGGGAGGAGTGGGAAAGAAAATTGGGAAAGGCAGTTGTCAGAAACAAGACAGCCTTTTGAAAAGGAATAGGATAAAAAAGAAAGGAATATAAAAGAAATGGGAAGGAGGGAAATGGATGGTTGATAATGATAACTGAATGTGAATGAGTTGAGCTAACCCACAGAAGGGAAGCAGACAGCAGAACTGATTGGAAATCAAAAGCCGACAATATGTCATATAAAAGAGACAACACACTTGGGAGAGAAAGATACATATAGAGTTAAAATGAAGGGCTGGAGCAGAGTCAATTATGCTTCAGCTGAAGTGAAGAAGGCAGAAGTGACAATCATGTTCGCAGACAAAGAAAAAGTAAAAATAGATCTTATTGAAAGAGATAATCAAAGAAATTACATTTTGCTAAACCATACCATGGATAATGAATTAAAATATTAAAATTTTTACAGTATCTTTGATAATTCATTTCTCAAACATATAGGAAACTGGGCCAAATTTATGTTGCCAAATTTATATATATTTATATATAATATATATATATATAACTGAGCCAAAATTATATATATTTATAAAAATAAGAACTATTCCCCAAAAGATAAATGGTCAAAGGATAGGAATAAGTAGTTTTCAGAAAAAGAAATTAGAGCTATCTTTAATCACATGAAAAAATGCTCTAAATCACCATTGATTACAGAAATACACACTAAAACAATTCCGAAGTACCACCTCACACCTAACAGAAATGACAAATGCTGGAGGGGGATGAGGAAAAATAGTTAAATTAACACTGTTGGTGTAGTGATGATCTGGCCCAACCATTCTGGAGAAGAATCTGGAATTATGCCCAAAAAGCTACATAACTGTATGTCCCCTCTGATCCAGCAACAACACTACTAGGTCTGTATCCTAAAGAAATCAAAGGAAAAGAAAAAGAAGCTATTTGGCATAAAAATATTTATAGCAGCTCTTTTTGTAGTGTCAAAGAATTGCAAATTGAGATGCTTATCAACTGGGGGATGGAAAGTTGTTGCATATGTGATTAGTATTGTTGTGCTCATAAAAATGATGAGAGAGGGTGGTTTCAGAAAAAAAAATGACAAGATCTGTATGAACTGATGCAAAGTGAAGTGAGAAGAACCAGAAGATCATTGTGTATAGTAACAATGTTATAATGGTATTCAACTATGAAAGGCTTAGTTTATCTAATCAATACAATGATATAAGAGAATTCCAAAGGATTTATGACCATATGCTCTCCTCCTCCAGAGAGAGGACTGATGAAATCTGAGTACAAATTGAAGTACAATTTTCTCATTTGGAGGATGGAGGTGAGGGTTGTGATATGGCTAATATGAAAATGTTTCACATGATTTTACATGTTTAATTGATATGGTTTTGCCTTCTTGGTGGCTAGAGGAAGGGGTAGGAGGTGAGAAAAGAATCTGGAGCTCAAATTTTAGAAAGAAAAGAATATTAGATGTCAAAGCTGGAAGAGGCTTTAGAGTACTGAATATTAAAGCAAAAAGGATCTTGGAACATGGACTACTAGGGCTAAGAGGTACTTAGGAGATCATCTAGTCTTTGTTGCTGTTCAGTCATCCAGTCCTGTCTAACTCTAAGTGACTCCATGGATAAAGGGTTTTCTTGGTTAAGATTCTAAAGTAACTTGCCAATTGCTTCTCCAGCAAGTCTCCAATTTACAAATGAGGAACCAAGACAAATGGGAGACTTGCCTACAGTGACACAGCTAGGAAGTTTCTAAATCCAGATTTGAACTCAGATCTTTCTGACCCTAGGTGCTCTATCTAACTGTACTACCTAGCTGCCCCATCATATAGTCTGCCCTCTTTATTTTGCAGCTGAGGGAACTGAGGTAAAAAAAAATGTCCTGAATCAAATTATTGATTTCTAATATTAGATCCAGGATCATTAGCTACCCCCATGAGGTTACAAATCTTGGGGGGGATTCCTCTAACTATATTATATTGTACCACATAGACAAAGCATGAAAACTCTTTATCAAGAAGTTTCTAGTGGTCTTTTTTCCTTAATTATTTATCGAAACATGACCCTAATTTAGGAAGCATAAATTGCTTCTGTGAGAATATTATCTCAGCTTGAATGCAAGTTATATGTAATGATAAAACATCTGGCCCTGTTATAGCTCTCTGCATCTGGAATGACTCTGATGATCCTCTGTGCAATTGGGAGCCTTCTGCCTGGTTTCTCTTGTGACTCACATGGCCCAGATAGGCATGGTGTGTGCCTTATCCAAAGCAACAGAAGGCTTCCTTTGATGGGAAAGGAAGTTTAAAGATGGAAAATAGGAGCAGGAGGGTGACAGAAGCAAAAGGGACTGATCAATTAAGGAGCAAACATTTATTAAACCCCTATGTGCCAGGAACTGTGCTATGAACTGGGGAACTATGCTCCAGTCAGTCAACAAACATTTATTAAGTGCTTGGTATGTGCCAAATGGCAACGGCCAGAATCTTTGCCTTTTGCATCCCTAGTTCACCCATAATGAGCCCCTTGCCCCACTCCCACTGCCTTCAAGAGGAGGAGGAGGAAGAGGAGGAAGAGAGGAGGGAGAGAAGGAAGAAGAAGGAAGAAGAAGGATGAAGAAGGTCCCAAAGAAGGATGAAGAGGAGAAGAAGAAAAAGGAAGAAGAGGAGGAGGGGAAGGAGGAAGGAGGAAGAAGAAAAGGAGGAAATAAACATTTATTAGAAGCCTACTATGTGTCAGACACTGTGCTAAACACTTTCCATATATTTTTTTCATTTGATCCTGACAACAACCCTAGAAGGGAGGTGCTATTATTTTTCTAGTTTTACCATGAAGGAAACTGAAGTAGACAAAGATTAAGTATTTTGCCCAGGGACACACAACTAATAAGCATCTGGGGCTAGATTTGAACATGTCTTCTTAACTGCAAATCCAGCTCAATCTATATACTTATACCACCCAAGAGCCCTGCAAAAATATCATTAATAGCTTGCATTTATGGAACACGTTAAGTACACAAAGCATTTTACAACTTTTGTTTAATTTCATCCTCACAACAACCCTGAAAAGTCAGTATTATTATCTTTATTTTACAGATGAAGAAATTGAAATTAGGATGTTAAATGACTTGTCCAAGGTCACCCAACTAGATCAAACTGAGGTCTTCCTTATTTCAAGTCTAATACCCTATCCACTGAGGCACCCCATAATTGTCTCTAGGTACTAGCATACTCGATTTTCTTTAATGTCTCTTCCATTAATCCTATGATCTCAACATCCTATTAATATCTGAAGGAAAAGGAGGGCTCGATTTGTTCCAGTTGGCCCCAGAGGGCAGAATGAGGGACACTGAGAATAGACATGATAGGAAGGCTGATGAAGACTAGACATAAGGATGAACTTCCTGACAATTAGAGCTATCCATCTGAGCAATGGGCTGCTCACTGAAGTTCTTTCTCACTGGAGTCTTCAAGCCAAAGTTGGAAAATGACTTTTCAGATGCATTGTGGATGAAATACGAGTTGGGACTGGCCCATCAAACCCGAGATTCTATGGCTCAGAATGGCACTGAGTGTGTTCTCCTTTGGGCTCAAAAAGAGGAAGTTAAGAACCATCAGATTCTGAGTTCACAGAACTATAGAATCTCTCCTGGAATGGACCACAAGGGCTGGCTCATCCAACCCATACTTCTGGTTGCTAACAATGGGATTTAAGGCTCTGAAATAGGTCATCGAGGCAGGAAGATTTTCGTGGAGATTTTGACATCACGTCACACAGGTGATTAATAT
Source organism: Monodelphis domestica (assembly GCF_027887165.1). NCBI lineage: Eukaryota > Metazoa > Chordata > Mammalia > Didelphimorphia > Didelphidae > Monodelphis > Monodelphis domestica. The sequence goes on from NC_077227.1 coordinate 734,222,340, forward strand.
CTCCATCATTCTCGTGGTCCAAGAGCCAAAGAATTTTGCTTTCTTTGTTGTTCCTTTTTGGATCCTCTGCTTCCAGAGCCTCCCTCCATTGAGACCCACGTGTTTATCATTCTCTCTGAGCTCTCCAAAATCATGCACTAGTAGGAAGGGATGGGAACAGCCTGTTCGTTCTTTGTGGAATCTCCAACCCCACCTGTACTAGCTAAACAATTTGTGACTTCTGTAAAGATTTCATTTCCTTGACTGTTGGTAACTTCTTTTATTCCATTGAACGGCAAGGCTCTTCTTTGTTGTGAGGATGAGCTTAGGGGAAGGGGGAGGGCAGACACTGGGAAATGACAGTGATATAAAAAATATCAATAAAGCATTTTTAAAGCCCATTGTGAGATTTTCTGTTTGTGTTCCCAGAACAAGCAGCTTCCACCGAACAAACAGCCCACACAGATGAACTCGTGGGCTTGCAAGCTGAGCAAACATCTGGGATCTGAATAGCTTCTTCATTAGAAGTGCCTAGACTGTGCCTTGAATCACAAAACCCAATAGAGAACCTGGAAGTTAGGTTTGATCAAGTCCTTCATGAAGATGAGGACTGGCTTATAACAGCTGAATCATTACACCACAGTCATCATGACTGTCACTATATCTACCATCACCATCACCTTCAAGGCTACCAGCTCAGTGATATAGTAGAGAGAGGAGTAGACCTCAACTCTGGAAGAACTGAGTTCAAATCCTGCCTCAAGAAAGTACTTGGTGTTTGGCTCCAGGAAATTCAAGTCAACAAGGTTTTTTTTAAAAACCCTTGCCTTCCATCTTCGAATCAATACTGGGTATTGATTCTAAGGCAGAAGAGTGGCAATGGGGGTTAAGTGACTTTTCCAGGGTCAAACAGCTAGGAGGTATCTGAGGTCAGATTTGAACCCAGGACCTCCCATCTCTGGGTCTGATTCTCAATCCACTTAGCCACCCAGCTGCCCCCAGCAAGTATTTTTAAGCACTTACTATCTGCCAAGTACTGAGTTGTCACTTAACCTCTTACATCCTCAGTTTCCTCATATGTAAAAATGTGTAAAACTCACAGAGTTGTTGTGAGGATCAAGTGAGACATATGTAAAATACTTTGCAAACCTTCAGGTGCTATAGAAATGCTTGCCATCATCATCACCAGATGGTGTGGTCATTACTGGTCACCATCAAATCACAGAACCATGGTCAACCTCAAATCCACAAATATTTATTACATGCCTATTGTAAGTTGTGAATTGTGTTATATTCTATAGTGATTCAAAACAAGGGAAAAATCATCCCTGTCCTTATGGAATTTACTTGACAAAGTAAACTGTCACCATCAACATCACCATCTTCTTCATGGTCTGCCCCAGTCAGATCACATCCAAGGAACTGATTTCATTTTGGGATGCAACATTTTAGGGAAGATACTCACCAGCTGGAGAGAGTCTATGTAGAAGAGGGAGGCCAAGATGAATGAAAGGCCATCCATACCATGCCATAGGTGAGGCAAATAAAGGAATTGAGGATGGTTAGCCTTAAAAAAAAAAGACTCAATGGTCACATGGGAGCTAGCTTCAAGTATCTATATATTATTATTCTCATGGGAGAAGGGATTAGGTGTATTCTGCTTACTCCCAAAGGATGGAACTTGGAGATATGGGTAGGAGGTATAAAGAAGTGCATTTCACCTGCATGTAAGGAAGAAATTCCCTACAATAAGAGCTACCTCAAATCAGGTTGGCTTGCCTTGGAAGATAATCATTTCTTCCCACCCTCCAGGTCATTAAGCAAAGGCTGAATGATTGTTTATGATCAAAGGATGATAGATTTAGAGATGGAATGAAATTGGATCCCATTGATTGCTGCTTCTTCATTTTACAGATGAGAAAACTGAGGCAGTCAGTGGTTAAGTAACTTGCCCAAAGTCATAGGGCTTGGGCATGAAGTGGATTTGAACTCTGGTCTTCTTGACTTAAGTTTTACACCCTACCCATTCTATCATACTGCCTCTATCTTGTAGAGGTTACTATAAAGTAGATTATATCTCAGAAAGATTCACAAGTTTCTTCAGACTTCATTCCTTCAAATTCTATGATCCTTCTCTTCATTATAGTCACCATCCTCAGCACAAAGCAAGCATCTTAAGGGAATGAACTCTTATTTTTGTCATCATGGTCCCAGCTTTTAGCACAGGAGTAGGCTCTCAGAAAATGCTTGTTGAATTCCTACCACGAGCTTTGCTATAAATGGAGAGTTGTGCCATTGCTATCACCACCAAAGGCACCATTTTTACCATCTTCCTTTACATCATCATTACCCTCATAGTTGTCATGAGTATCACTATCATCATGAAATCATACTTAGATTATCAGGGTCAAGTAAACCAGTGGCCAAAGAACACTGATTGGTTTCAGGGTCCCTTCTCAGCTTAACTGGTCCCAAGGGTCAAGCAGGTCTTCTTCCTCTGCTAAGCTGAGGTTGAGCACCACAGGTTTCATGTGGGAATGATGTATCCAGGTCATCCATTCATCAACCTTCATGGTAGCTGACCAATCAGCAGAATCTCCAAAGTTACTAATGATCTCTTAATGGCCAGATGTTTGGTCTTTTTCTCAATACTCATCCTTCTTGACTTCTCTGTAATCTTTCCAGCTCTCTCAAACCATCCTTTTCCCTTTGATGTTCTCTTTTCTCTACGTTTTTATGACACTCCTCCTCCTGCCTTTCTCAGTCTGCTGATCATTTCATCCCCACTAAGCATGAGTATTCCTCAAGATTTTGTCTTGGGTTCTCTTCTTTATATTATTTTGTTTGGAATTCTCGTCAGCTTCCACTGATTGAAAGAAGCATCTCCATGTTAATGATTCCCACATCTATTTCTCTAACCCTAACCTCTTACCTGACCTCCTCTCACATCTCCAACTACCTGATTGGTATCTTGAACTGGATTTCCCACAGGAATCTTATATTCAATATGTACCAAACAACTCATTATCTTTCCTCTTAAACTCCTCCCCTCTTCTTAACTTCCTTATTAATACTGAGGGAGCCACCTTCTTCCCAGTGACCCAGGCTCACAGGGAGCCATCTTCCTCCCAGTGACCCAGGCTCACAGGGAGCCACCTTCCTCGCAGTGGCCCAGGCTCACAGGGAGCCACCTTCTTCCCAGTGACCCAGGCTCACAGGGAGCCATCTTCCTCCAAGTGACCCAGGCTCACAGGGAGCCACCTTCCTCGCAGTGGCCCAGGCTCACAGGGAGCCACCTTCTTCCCAGTGACCCAGGCTCACAGGGAGCCATCTTCCTCCAAGTGACCCAGGCTCACAGGGAGCCACCTTCCTCGCAGTGGCCCAGGCTCACAGGGAGCCACCTTCTTCCCAGTGACCCAGGCTCACAGGGAGCCATCTTCCTCCCAGTGACCCAGGCTCACAGGGAGCCACCTTCCTCCCAGTGACCCAGGCTCACAGGGAGCCACCTTCCTCCCAGTGACCCAGGCTCACAGGGAGCCACCTTCCTCGCAGTGGCCCAGGCTCACAGGGAGCCACCTTCCTCCCAGTGGCCCAGGCTCACAGGGAGCCACCTTCCTCCCAGTGGCCCAGGCTCACAGGGAGCCACCTTCCTCCCAGTGGCCCAGGCTCACAGGGAGCCACCTTCCTCCCAGTGGCCCAGGCTCACAGGGAGCCACCTTCCTCCCAGTGACCCAGGCTCACAGGGAGCCACCTTCCTCCCAGTGACCCAGGCTCACAGGGAGCCACCTTCTTCCCAGTGACCCAGGCTCACAGGGAGCCACCTTCCTCGCAGTGACCCAGGCTCACAGGGAGCCACCTTCCTCGCAGTGACCCAGGCTCACAGGGAGCCACCTTCCTCCCAGTGACCCAGGCTCACAGGGAGCCACCTTCCTCGCAGTGACCCAGGCTCACAGGGAGCCACCTTCCTCGCAGTGACCCAGGCTCACAGGGAGCCACCTTCCTCCCAATGACCCAGGCTCACAGGGAGTCACCTTCTTCCCAGTGACCCAGGCTCACAATTATGAATCAACCTTCACTCCTAACTCTCTCCATCTGTTACCATGGTCTATGGCCTCTACCTTCTTAACATCTCCTAAACAACCCCCTTCTCTCCTCTGACACTGCTAACACCCTATTTTGGCTCTCATCACCTCATGCCTGGAGCCTTTGGATTAACCCCCTCCATCAAGACTCCCCATTCCAATTGATTCTCCACTGGTCTATCACAGTGATCTTCCTAAAGCAAGCTCTGATGATCATGTCACGCTTCCTCTTCCCCTTTAACAAACTCCAATGGTTCCAAATTGCTTCTAGGATCAAATGGAAAAATCCTCTGCCTGACTTTCAAATTCCTCCATCACTGACCCCCTCCTACTTTCCCAGGCTTCTGATAGTCCACCTTGCTATTCTTTCCACAAAACACCCTTAGAGCTGGAAGGGATCTTAGACGTCATCCGCCCAAACTCTCTCATTTTATAGTTGAGTAACCCAATGCCTAGAGAATCTATGCAATTTGCCCAACATTACACAGCTAAAAAATGTCTAAGGTAGGAGGATTTGAACTCAGGTCCTCTGACTCCACATCCAACACTCATTCTACAGAGAAGATAATATAGTTTGCTTCCAAGCTGTTCCACTTACTACTTTTATGACTTCAGGCAAGTCACCTGATCTCCTTTGGCCTCAGGTTGCTTATTTGTAAAATAAAAGAGTTGAACTATAAGGGCTCTATGGTACCTTAGAGCCCCAAAACTATAACCCTGTCATCCCAAATACTTTCTTAAGGCCTCAGTTTTATCTAGACCATGAATAAATTGAATTAAATGATTTCTAAGATCATAGGCAAATCTCTGTCCTCTGAGACTGACCTGGTCATATTCCATGGCACAATGGAAGATGCAGAGAAGGGACTAAAGACACTAATAAAATAATGATGTAATGATAGAAGGATGATGCATCATGGAAGCCAGACCCATTTTTACATCAGTGTGAACCAAACAGAATTAGAATGCTCTATCCACTGCCAAAAAACAATCTCATGTGGCTTTAAAATACCATATAGAAATGTCTTTGGGATTAGCCATTAAATAACACAACCAATTGAGAGTTGGCTGGTACCCAGCTATTACAAACCTTCTGACTAGAACAGCCCAACAAAGATTTTCTGGTTGTCTGACCCAGGCAGTTCCCCCTTGTCATCAATAATATTTCATCTCCATCTGATTAGAGCCAGGATTTGAGGTGAGGCTTCTCCCCTTCCCCCCACCCCATCTCTGCAGACATTTCCTTTCTTCTTTCTTTTCAGTAGCCTATCATTCTCAAAACAGTTTCTTTTTTCATTGTTGTTAATATTTCTGGGGATTTTTCCTGGTGTAAAATGCCCATGTTGGTTGTCACCCCAAATGGGAAACTTTATTTTAAAAGTTCCCCCCAAAAATCCCCTCTGGTTGAGAATACAGAGGAATTTTTTTCTTTTCCTATTTGGAAAGAAAAAGTCGTTGGGGGAATGGGGAGGAGGGGAGGAGGACTGGGACATTGTTATATTTGTTCCAGTATTCAGATGGAGATGAATCGGGTACTGCTAGTTGGCCTTTGTTCCAATTCACTTTGTTTTAAAAATAGTATGAAATTAGCAATGATTGAATTCCTCCCAGTGCCATTCAGCTGAATTCCCTAAACAGCTACTTGCTGCTGAACCCAGTGAAAGGGACTTGGCTAGGTGTTAAAGATGAAAAAAAGAAAGGATCCTTGCCCTTTGGAAACTTCCAGTCTAGAACAAAGAAAAGCTAGATCCCTTAGAGCCCCAAAGCTATAATCCCATCATCCCAAATACTTTCTCAAGGCCTCAGTTTCATCTAGATCATGAAGAAATGGAATTAAATGATATCTAAAATCAGAGGCCAAGCTCTGTCCTCTGAGTATGACCTGGTCATATTCCATGGCACAATGGAAGATGCAGAGAAGGGAATAAAGATACCAAAAAAATAATTATGTCATGAGAGAAGGATGATGCATTTGTGGAAATCAGACCCATTTTTACATCAGCTAAAATTCCACCTTCTGCCAAAAGCCTTTTTCTTTCCCCCATAATTCTAGTGCCCTCCTCCGTCTGTTGATTATCTCCAATTTATCCTGTAGGTAGCATGATGGAGCAGAACTATTTTGCATGTTGTCTTTTGACATTAGATTGTGAGTTCCTCAAATACAGGGGTTGAATGTTTCTGCCTTTCTTTGTCAAATTCTCAGCTTTTAGAATTGGAAATCAAAGGGATGTCCACCAATTGGGGAATGGCCAAACTGTGGTACATGTTGGTGATGGAATACTGTTGTGCTATAAGAAATGATAAGCAAGATGATTTCAGAAAAAAACTGGAAAGATAACATAGCAATGGGTTCGAATCAAGAACACATGTAATACCCAGTGGAATCATGCGTCGGCTACGGGGGGGGGGGGGGGGAGGAAAAGAAAATGATCTTTGTCTTTAATGAATAATACTTGGAAATGATCAAATAAAATATTATAAAATCAAAAAAAAACTGGAAAGATCAGCAGCAACTGATGCAGAGTGAAATAAGCAGAACCAGGAGATCATGAAATACAATAATAGCAATGATGTAGAGGATTATGTGTGACAACTGGGCTGCTCTCAGCAATGCAACTCTCTGGGACAAGCCTGAAAGACTTATAATGGGGAATGCTCACCACTTCTAGAGAAAGAACTGTTGGAATTCTTTTATATCAGTGTGTTTAATGGTTTTGATTATGTATGAGTTTGTTCTTACAACAATGACCAAAATGGAAGTGGGTTTTGCTTAACAATAAAAAATATTTTTTTTTTTAATCTCAGCTTTTAGCACAGTCTGGAACATAGTAGGCACCTAATAATGCTTGATGGCTTGGCCTGACTGACTCAGCTATGAAACCACTCTTAGCCCCAGGCAGAGGAATCCAGATGTTACATTGGATTACTCTAAAACCAATGATTGGGGGGCAGCTGGGTGCCTCAGTAGATTGAGAGCCAGGCCTAGAGATGGGAGGTTCTAGGTTCAAATCTGGCCTCAGACACTTCCTAGCTGTGTGACCCTGGGCAAGTCACTTCATTCCCATTTGCCTAGACCTTACATAGTAGTGATTCTAAGATGGAAAGTGAGGGATTTTTTAAAAGCCATTAATTAATTCCAGAAGAGTTAATCATTAGATGAATAACTAAATCATGATCTGTGAGCCCAAACCATTATTTAGGCATAGACCAGAATTCCCAAGTCCTATCACTGGCAAATTCTTCCTACTGCTTCTCAGAACACTTGTGGAAAAGGAATGCAGGCAAATGTAAGATGGACATAGAGACAATCTGCTCCATTCCCCATCTTGTCTCCTCTGTCTCTGCCCATACAAGCACACACACACACACACACACACACACACCTCTGTGTCTCTCCCATCAGGACTCGGGTTCAAGTTAACCATGGCCTAGAAGTCTGAATAACATCATCTCTGAGCCTTCCAAAGAATAACTAAAACTTGACCAATTTCTCGTCTCATGACCTCACAGTTGGAAAAAGGAGGGAAATGGTAAGCTGTGACAAGGAAATCACTTTAAAAGACTGATATATATTAATTTAAGGTCGCCAAGGAATTCAGCTATGTAATTCCTAAATGAAAACTCAAGTCAGCAGTCAACCTTTTATGGAGTTTAATTACAAACAGGAGGAAGAAAGGTATGTGAGAGAGAGAGAGAGAGAGAGAGAGAGAGAGAGAGAGAGAGAGAAAGGGGAGAGAAGGAAATAGGGCTTAAATGCCCCTTCTGTTTAGGCTGGGCCAAAAGGCCCAAGCCCTTAGATAGCTGAGGCAAAGAAAAGAGATCAGTCCCTATCACTCACGTGACCAAAATGGAGAAACAGTCTCAGCGGCCTCCACCTCCAGCTTCCTTCAGAGCAGCCTCCTTCAGAGCAAGCACAACCTCTCAGAGCAAAACCTCTCCAACCAACCACCCGGTCCTCAAACCCTCCTATCTTTAAGGAAAACATCCAAGTTCCCTCCCCTCAGTTCTCACATCTACCAATCACTGTCCATGTCTTCCCTGTGCCAATGGTGGCTCTAGCTTAACCCAGGACCACCCAGAGGTCTGTGGCTTTGCACATGTCTGTTGAAGGTCATATTCTCAAATAATTAAATCTTGATCCTTTGCTACAGCCCTTCCTAAATCCTGTTACCCTGAGTAGGGTGGAGATTGGAATAATTAAATTTTGATCTATGCTGCAGCCCTTCCTAAATCCTGTTAGGACTGAGTAGGGTGTAGATTGTAATTTCCAAGACCTGGTTCTGTCATTCCAAGTATCTCTATTGTATCAATTCTAAAATCAATCATGACTCAAAGAACTTCCTGTTCTATGCTTAAGCATAGGTCAAAGCCCTTTCCATTGTTCAGCAAAAGGTTTCTGTCCTAAAGTAATCTTAAGAAGGGAGGAGGAGGAACCTCCCTTGCCAATGGGGTTCACATTCCAATGGTGAAATTTCCAATATTCAAAAGTCTAAGAAATTTTAATGTTTACAGAGCAGAGAACAGAGTTGAAGACATTGAATCTGTATGAGAAAAAGGAAAATCTAGAAAGAAGTGATTGTTAGGAATCACACAGAGAGTCTGTAGCAGAGAGCTCGGGTTTTCTGATGCCACTAAAGTGAACCTGATCCCCAGCTAGAGTGAAGAATGTTATTGGAAAGCCCATCTGGCCCTTTAAGGTCCTTTCAAGGGTGATGCTTTATTGAAACAGCTTACAAAGGTTTCCTTTAAGTATAGAAGAAAAGTCTTCCCAGCTAAAGAGCAGAGTCCTTTTGTCCTCTATTTCTAGAGAGGGACAAAGAGAAGGAGAGAAGCAAAGGCTGAAGAACAGGAACGCCAGAGGCATGGCTGGGATTCTCTTTTAATAGCCAACACAAAGTAAGTCCTCCAACCAGACAACCCCCAGAATTCCAAGCAAACCAGTTCATCTGCAATGACTGAGACATAGCCTCCAGCAGACACCAAGGGCCAAGACCATACATACCCCCCACAGGAAGGAGCAATTGAAAAAAATTACCAAAAAAAACAAACAAAAATAAAGCTTTACTACCCCAAATACTCATTAAGGGAAATAATTAGGACAGAGGAAAGAGTTTTAAAAGATCTTGGTTCTAGGGGGCAGCTGGGTAGTGTAAACCTTAAAATTTCTTAGACTTATGAATGTTGGAAATTTCCCCATTGGGAAATTTCATACTTTAAAAAATCTCCTACTGATAGTAAGAACTCTATTAGAATGTGAAACTCCTTGACATGGGAGGATCCTTCTCCTCCCTACTTAAGACTACTTTAGGACAGAAACCTTTTGCTGAACAATGGAAAGGGCTTTGACCTATGCTTAAGCATAGAACAGGAAGTTCTTTGAGTCATGATTGATTTTAGAATTGATACAATAGAGATACTTAGAATGACAGAACCAGGTCTTGGAAACTACAATCTCCACCCTACTCAGAGTAACAGGATTTAGGAAGGGCTGCAGCAAAGATCAAGATTTAATTATTTGAGAATATGACCTTCAACAGACATGTACAAAGGGTGCAGACCTCTGGGTAGTCCTGGGTTAAGCTAGAGCCACCATTGGCAGAGGGGAGAGATCGACAGTGATTGGTAGATGGGAGAACTGAGGGGAGGGAACTTAAATTTTTGGCTTAAAGATAGCGGGGTCTGAGGATGGAGAGGAGGTTGATGCTCTGAAGAAGGTCTGAGAGGAGAGAGGTCCTGGAGGGAGAGCTCCTGGAGCAGTCTTGAAGGAGGCTGTGGAAGGAGAACTCAGGAGGAGTCAGGAGGAGAATTCTCTGGAAACATTTCTTGAAAGGAGGCTCTCTTGAAGGTGGAGCCTGAGGTTGGCATGAGAAGCCTTACCTAGAGAGATCTTGGGTGAGTGATAAAACCAACTGGCTGATTTATCTCTTAGGACTGAGGTCTAGGCCTTATTGGCTTGAGGCCCTTCATTCTTATTCCTTTCTTACTTTCTCTCTTTTTCTATTGATTAATCAGTGTATTATAAATTAAATTTCTCTATAAAACCCAGTTGGCTTGGGCTTATTCAGAAATTGGGAATATATTCCCTGGCGACCATCTTATATTTATATAAAACCAAGACACAGTAGAAAACATATTTCAGCGGTCATAATTGTTATATATTTCCCTTGCTCCCAAACATTTTAATTATCACATTTTATGGCTCTCACTCTCTTATCTACAACTATTTAACACACAAAACTATTTTAAATCTAACAGTAGCTCAGTGGATTGAGAGTCAGGCCTAGAGACAGGAGGTCCTAGGTTCAAATCTGGCCTCAGACACTTCCCAGCTGTGTGACCCTGGGCAAGTCACTTGACCCCCATTGCCTAGCCCTTACCATTCTTCTGCCTTGAAGCCAATACACAATATTGACTCCAAGATGGAAGGTAAGGGTTTAAAAAAAATCCTGGTTCTAATCTCACCACTATCACTCTTGACCTGTATAAAATAGGGGGGAAACACTTTATCTTGCCAGGTCTCAGTTTACTTATTTGTAAAATTAAGGGACTGAATTAGCTGGCCTCTGATATCTACTCTAAATCTTTAAGGATGAGTTGATCAGGCAACTATGGCTCAAGCTAAAGTTTGCTTTCTGCAGTTCCCACTCAATGACCCTTAGTTCTATCTTGCAGCCCCAAACTGGATTCCTCTTTGTGGAAATATTTCAAAGGTCATTGGAAATAGTCTAGAGCTCAGGAGAGGAGTCAGATAATGTTTCAGAGTCACCTGCACAGAGGTAGCAGTTGAACCCATAAGAATGAATGGAGATTGCTCCAGTAGAGAGTATCAGGGAAAAAAGAGAAGGGGCCCAAGAATAGACTCGTGGGGAACACCATCCTCAATGGGGTCAAGAAGAGAATGAAGAATTAGCAAAGGAGACAGAAAAGAAGTACTTACTGAGGTGGTGGGGCCATAAGAAGATTTTATAGGTCTTAGAGCAGAGCATATGGGATGTATAGAGAGAACTAGCCCCTTTGGTGTGGGAGCTTGCCAAGCCCTTTCCAGGGCTGCTCACCCTCCTCCTTTCATTCAGCCAACTCTCACCTGTGGCTCCAAGAAGCTGGAGTCCTGGCAAAACCATCTGACAGACAAGCTAAATTAGGTTCAAGGTTCTGAGGGACTTATGAGAAAGAACACTCTCCACATTCAGAGGAAGAACTGTGGGAGCAGAAGAAAAACAACTGCTCGATAACGTGGGTCAATAGGGATATGGTTGGGGATGCAGACTCTAAACGATCACCCTGGTGAAATTATCAGTAATATGGAAATAGGTCTGGATCAATGACATGTAAAACTCATTGGAAGGGTACATCGGCTATGGGAAGGGGGTAGGGGCAAGGGAAGGAAAGAATATGAATCTTGTAACCATGGAAAATATTCCAAATAAATTAATTAAATAAATTTATCCAAAAATAAATAAATAAATAATAGATTGGGTTCAAGGAAAGTGATAGACCACAATCCAAGCAGTAAATTAGCAGGGATGTCTATGCCAAGCATGTAAGGACTTCCCCTGGCAGAACCGGCAGATGAAAGCAATTTGTTCCAGAGGCCATGCAGGTGGCTGAAGCAGATATTGTGGAGTGCTTGGAGCTTGGTCAGACATCAAAGATGCCATGGACATCCGCTGCATCCTGGACCATCCCCAGTTGTCCTGACTTTTGTCTTGCCACTGAATTTTGACGACTCTGGAAGAGAGAATGAGGCTTAGGACTTTGTGCATCTCTGCCTCCTTTAAATCTAATTCACAAGAAGATCAAGACATCCTCCTGTGATATCACTGGTCCTCTTTCAAAACGAATGATGAACAACAACAGATATTAGAGCTGGGAGAGATCTTAGTCATTGTCCAATCTAAGTTAATTGATCTCTCTGGGCCTCCACTTTTTCATCTACAAAATTAATGGAATTGGACTGAGATGACTTCTCAGATTCCTTCCACTTCTAAATCCGTGGTCTTGTAATTCATCCTCTGCATTTTACATATGAGGAAACTCAAGCCAGCAGCGTTAGGTGCCTAAAGCCACAAAGGCGTTGCTAAGAATCAAGGCGGGGTTAGGTGGTGAGGAACTAGAGATGCTGAGGATAGATAACTTTTCAAAGACTTTAACAGTGAATTCGGTTCAATCCAAATTCATCCCAAAACGGTTGGTACTTTGAGAAAAGCAGAATTGCTGTATCTCAAAAGACATGTGAATTGTGCAGACTCAGAGGCATCTCCATCCCAAATGTTCAAACAGGATTGAACCTGTGGTAGAGTGTTCTGAGCTGATAACAGTCCAATCAGCCACATTCAGACATACTCTTCATTGTCCCCAATATTGTGGTGCCATTTTGGTCCTCTTTGAGTATCAAGAACAACAACCATGTTCCAGGTACCATGCTAACTAAATCTTGAGAATAGAAATACAAACAAACAGGATTGCACCTGCCCTCAAGGAGCTTACACTCCAATGGAGTATTGTAAACCTTAAAATTTCTTAGACTTATGAATGTTGGAAATTTCCCCATTTCCAACATTAGGTAGGGAGGGTCCTTCTCCTCCCTACCTAAGATTACTTTAGGACAGAAACCTTTTGCTGAATAATGGAAAGGGCTTTGACCTATGCTTAAGCATAGAACAGGAAGTTCTTTGAGTCATGATTGATTTTAGAATTGATATAATAGAGATACTTGGAATGACAGAACCAGGTCTTGGAACTTCCAATCTCCATTCTGCTCAGGGTAACAGGATTTAGGAAGGGCTGCAGCAAGGGATCAAGATTTAATTATTTGAGAATATGACCTTCAACAGACATGTGCAAAGCCACAGACCTCTGGGCGGTCCTGGGTTAAGTTAGAGCCACCATTGACACAGGGAAGACATGGACAGTGATTGGTAGATGTGAGAACTGAGGGGAGGGAACTTGGATGGTTTCCTTAAAGATAGCAGGGTCTGAGAAGTTGTGCTCTGAGAAGCTTGCTCTGAAGGAAGCTGGAGGTGGAGGCCCCTGAGACTGTTTCTCCATTTTGGTCACGTGAGTGATAGGGACTGATCTCTTTCTTGCCTCAGCTATCTAAGGGCTTGGGCCTTTGGGCCCAGCCTAAACAAAGGGGGTATTTAAGCCCTATTCCCTTTTCTCTCTCTCTCTCTAATACCTTTCTTCCTCCTGTTTGTAATTAAACTCCATAAAAGGTTGACTGCTGACTTGAGTTTTCATTAAGGAATTACATAGCTGAATTCCTTGGCGACCTTAAATTAATATATATCAGTCTTTTAAGTGATTTCCTTGTCACATTATAAAGCCATGAAGGGGAAGTAGAAAGGAAGTGTTGATATAAAACATGGTAAAGAGATGTTGGAGACTTGACTGGAGACAAGACAAGGTAAAAATCTACCTATCAAAACTGGTGACCCAGAGGCAGAGTCCATGATTATATTCAGGTGAAATAAGATGAGGTCCCAAAGTGTAGGCATGTTGAGGAGGAGGTGAGATAGCCAGGAAGTACCATGGAGGACTGGTTCTGTACAGAATATGGAGGAAGCTAATAGTCAGCAATATACATTTCAGTCATTCTTATTAATGCCCATCACCTCTTCTACGCCATTCTTTCCCTTGTCTTCAAAAAGGGTCCATCCCCCTGGCTTTCCCTCTCCCTCAGTAATGACTATCTATTATCTTTTATCCTCAATTCTTATTAATTATTTAATTATTAGCATTTAATCCTTTATTCTTTTATTCTTCATTCTATCATCTTTCCTGTTTCCTCTTCTCCAAGTTATCCAAATGAGAAATAGTGGAGAAGGTGGGGCTCTTAATCAGATGTGAACCAAATGACCTTTAAGGTCCTAACCAACTGTGAGATTTTGTAATTTTATGTTTCTACATTCCAGTCAAAATAGCTTTCCTCCATCGCATTATCTCCCTACAGCCTATGTTCTCTTGCCTCCCTTCCTCAAGCTGTTTCCTATATCTGGAATGTCCTCTAGCCCCTTTCCCCAGTGTATTAAATTGGACCTCATTATTTAAAGCCCAACCCCATGCCTATTGTTTCAGGAAGTGTTTCCAGATTTTCTTCCAACCCTCAAGTCATTAACACTAACATACCTATAACTAGTGTGTGGCAACTGGGATTTTCCCCCAGGGCACCAAAATTTAGAGGACACCAAAATTTAATGTATGTATTTCTTTAACAGCTAGAAGGCAGGATAATCACTAATTTCCTTTCTGGCTCTCCTTGAATCTTTTAAACTTACTTCTTTCAGCTTATATCTTGAATTTCAAAGATGATTTGAGAGACTTTTAATGATTCTTTCCCCAGGAGTCATTTCATGTTGCTTGACCTGGACCTATTTGCTGCCACATGCCCCAGGTATCAAAATTGATGGTTATAACTTAGCTTGGCCCTTTGTGTTCAACATTTTTACCAGTAAATTCTATGAAAGCATGATAGCATGTTTGTCAGATCTGCAGATGACACAAATCTGGAAGAGATAGTTAATATGGCAGATGGCAGAGATGTCAGCAAGAGATCCAGGGTGCTGAGCTAAACATATGAAACCTAATTTAAATATAAAATCTTAACTTTGGGTTCAAAAAATCAACTTTACAAGTGAAATCAAAATTAATTTGTTAACTAATTGCCTACTATGTCCCAGGCACCAGAGAAGGAAGGAAGGAAGGAAGGAAGGAAGGAAGGAAGGAAGGAAGGAAGGAAGGAAGGAAGGAAGGAAGGAAGGAAGGAAGGAAGGAAGGAAGGAAAAGGGAGGGAGGGAGGGAGGAAGTCTCTCTTCTCAAAGAATTTATAGTCTAATTGTTGTTTAGTTGTTTTTTCAGTCCTATCCAACTCTTTGTGACCCCATTTGGGGTTTTCTTGGCAAAGATCCTGAAGTGGTTTGCCATGTCCTTCTCTAGTTCATTGGATAAGAGAGCAGAGTTATTCTACTTATTCCCAGAGGTCAAGAACTAGACTCATGGATAAAAGTTGTGGAGAAATTAGAAAATAAAATCCATATCACATAACTCTATAAAGGTAGACAAGGCTGCCTCAATAGTCAGTGAGTATGTCATTGGAAGTCTTCTAAAGGGGGCTAAATGAACCACTCATTTGAGAATGTTGTCAAGAGGCTATCTAACCTGGATCAGAGCTAGAGAACTTCTGATATGGTTAAGTTCTTGAATTTCTATGACTGTGTCTCCTACACAGAACCAGAGAACATCAGAGGTGGAAAGCATCTCAAAGGACAACTAGCCTGACCTTATCAATTTATAGATGAGGAAACTGAGGGAAAGTGGGAAAGATGTTCAAGAACATATGGTCATTAGGGGCAATTAGGTGGCTCAGTGGATTGAGAACCAGGCCCAGAGGTGGGAGGTCCTGGGTTCAAATCTGACCTCAGATACTTCCTAACAGTGTGACCCTGGGCAATTCACTTAACCCCCATTGCCTAGTCCTTACTGCTTTCTGCCTTAGAACCAATACACAGTATTGATTCCAAGATGGAAGATAAGGGTTAAAAAAAAAATACATGGTTATTCAGCACCAGGGCCAGTGCTAGATCCCAGTTCTGATCTCCCAGTTCAGAGTTGTTCCTACCATACTACACTGCCCCTCTGACCACATCAACCATCTGTGATGTACATTACCACAAGATTAATCCTTCCAAAATGCTGCATTTTTCATATTGCATTCTTTTCCCAAGTCTTTAGTGCCTTAAGGATAATGTCTAGTCTTACTTCTGACTCTTCCCAACATGAGTCCTCCATTACAACCTCACTTCTCCAAACATATGACATGAGGCCCAAAAATCAAGAATCCATGGGTTTGAATTTTCAGAAGTGACCAGGAGCTCACCAATGGCATGTGCCAAAAACAGGACTGGAACCCAGATCTTTCTGAGCCCTTCCACTTCATACTGTGTATATTCTTTCAAAATAACAATAAGTTAATTTATATTGCTCTTTAAGATTTGCAGACTTGAGAGAGAGAGAGAGAGAGAGAGAGAGAGAGAGAGAGAGAGAGAGAGAGAGAGAGAGAGAGAGAGAGAGAGAGAGAGAGAGAGAGAGAGAGAGAGAGAGAGAGAGAGAGAGAGAGAGAGAGAGAGAGAGAGAGAGAAGCAACATGGCATAGTGAGTAGAAATGCTGCCTCACTCGAGACTCCAGGGGTTCCCAACAGGTGGCAAATGGTCAGTGAAGGAAATAACAAACAGAAAACAGCTGTTTATCAATTGGCCATGGGCATGCTTTGTACCTGATAGCTGCTCCGCCATCCCCAGGCCTGGTGTTTATTTTTATACCCATTTTGGGGCACACAGATACATTAACTAACACACATGTATAAATAGAGATAATTGGAAAAGTGATACATTAACTTTTAACAAATCACTTGATTAACATTCTATATTCTTATATTGTGATTACAGATTCTTGACAGAATAAAGGTTTCACACAAGATAAATGATTTTGTCACAGGTGACTTAATTTTCTCATTACCCTATGAGGAGTTTTGAGCTTTCAAACAATCAAGGAAATTGACTTATTACTTTTAATAAAAAGAAATAATCAATCAGGAATTCTTAAAGACAATTCAATAATCATAACATTGAAGTTGAGAGGTACTGGGAACACAATTCAGATTTAATATTAGACTGATCATTTCTCAGGGTTTACTAGGGAGTTTCTCAAGTCACTGAAGCATGATGAAGCTTAGTGTACCTGCACGTTTTGTACAGGCCTTTATGATTAATTTGTATGCTGGCTTCATGAGAATAAGTTTCTGTGAGTGGGAAAGTTCTGGGCTTGGCTTGTAGCTAGTTTTACTGGGAATTCTGTACCTAAGTAAAAGTTAACCAATGGGAGTCTTTGGGGATTGGGTTTGAGGGTCTGATCTTTGGGTGATGTTTTAGGGAAATAGAGTGCAGGTATTTTGCTCTTGCGTTATTCCTTCTGAAGTTAGGAGAAATAGTAATCATGCCAATTCCATAGGTAAGGGATGTTAATGAGAGAGGTCATGCAAGGGAGACTGAGTGGGCAGTCATATCTTGCCAAAGGCCATTCTGTGGCCTCCTTAGCTACCAAAGTGTCGTGGCCTGATGGCTCCCAGCAGTATAGTGGGTAGAAATGCTGGATTATAGTCTGAGGATGTGGATTCAAATCCCAGTTCCAACACTCAGTGCCTGGATAACTTTAAATATATGGATTAAACTCACAGTGCCTCAGTTTTCCAAACTATGAAGTGCTTAGAACTTCGCCAGACATCAAGGAAGCCAAGCTCATTCACTGCATCCTGAGCTATCACCAGTCATCTTGACTTATTTCATTGGACTTCGATGACTCTGGAAGAGAGAGTTAGGCAGCTGAGTTTGTGCAGCTCTGCCTCACTTAAATACAATTCAGGGGCAAATCCAGTTATCACCCTGAAAAAACTGATATGAAAGAAACACAGCAAGACATAGCTTTACATATATCTGTATCTTGTTAAATGATGCTTTCCCCAGCATTAGGAGAGATGGGAGGGTGAGATACTTGGAAATTTTAATGCAATAAGTTAATTTTTAAAAAGAAAGAAAATGAAGGACAAACAACAATAGTAGAAGATGTGCTGAATTTAGAATCATGAAGGCCTGAGTTCAAATCCCAGTTCTACCTCTTATTACCTGTGTGACTTTGGACCTCAGTTGCAGTCAACTGTAAACTAAGAGGGTTCTAGGTCTATAATCTCCACTCTCATTGGATCCTCCTCATGGCTATAGCTAGCATAAGCAGTTACCCAAGGAGATTTTGAGTTGCTTAGGTCTGCAGAGAGGCACTAAAAACAATCCACTCTGCTAAGAGGGTGGCAAAGAGGGACCTTTGTGATCAGCAGCTGTTCTTGGACAATGCCAACTGTGGGGCAGGTCCTGCCTGTGCCGCCCACTGAGATAGCTATTTGTGGGCAACGAAACAAACCCAGCGGGCCAGGATCCAGTTTTCTCTGGTGCAGAGGGGGCTGAGGCAGGAGCCAGCCATTTCAACGGAGCTAGAAGGGCCTTACCCAACAGAAACAGCAGGAAGGAGATCCCTGCTGGCTCCTAATGGGGATCATGAAAATGGGATGCTGAAAAGCAACCGCTGCCTTCCATTAAGTTAGAAAAGCAGGGCAGGCTCCACATTTTTGCAGTTCCCAGAGGAGAAGGGATTTTCTCACCCATCATGGAGATAAGTAAGTATAAAGGGAAAGGAGGTCAGTCCTTGGAAGAGACGGAATAACCCATTGGAAAGAAAAGTGGTGCAGATGTCCGAGGATCTGGGATCAGATCCTGCCTCTGAAGCTTACCAGCTGTGGGACCTCGAGCCAGATGGTTGACTTCTATCTATAAAATAAGGGGGTTGGTTGAGTTGACCTCCCAGGCTCCTTCCAGCTCTCGATTGATGTGTTAATAATAATAATGACATAAAGCAGGCATTGATCTGGCATTTTTAAAAAACTCTTATCTTCCATCTTAGAAATAATGCATGCATTGGTTCTAAGGCAGAAGAGCAGTAAGGATTGGGCAATTGGGGTTAAGTGACTTGCCCAGGGTCACACAGACGAGTTTGAGGTCACATTTGAACCCAGCTGCCCCCAATACAGCATCTTAAAGTTTGTAAATTGCTTTCCATGCATCTCCTCATTTAATTCTCACTACAAACTGACTCTATAAGCTCTATTCTTTTTTAACCCTTACCTTCTGCCTTAGAATCAATACTGTGTATTAGTTCCAAGGTGGAAGAGTAATAAGGGCTAGGCAATAGGGGTTAAGTGACTTACCCAGGGTCACACAGCTAGAAAGTGTCTGAGGCCAGATTTGAATGCAGATAAGTTCTTTTCTTCCAACTTTCCAGATGAGGCAACGAGAGCACAGAATGGCTATGTGACTTGCCCTGAGTCACACAGTTAATAAATGCCAAAGGCAAGATTCAGCTCTAGAACTCTCTTGACCTCAATTCATGCTCTCACCACTGCATTAAAATGTTCTCTCTCCCATCCCTTCTCAAACCCTAGCTACTCGTTCAATGACTCTTGGAGCCTCTTTCCAGCTGACTGTCAAGTGCTGGCCAAGTCACAGTGTACAGTTCCCAAAGACTTGCAAAGTCCTGAAATTGAAAGTGGAGGGAATGGATAGTCCCAGAACTGGCTCGCCTTGAGTCACACAGCTTGTGATTCTGTTTCTGGCATCTGGGTTTTATGCCTTCATCCTTCCGCACCACCACCACCGCCACCACCTTTTCAGCTCCCTTTTGGGCTTTGATTTCCCCATTAGAATGTATGTTCTTGTTTGTTTATTTTTCCTATTCATTTGTAATTTCATCATGCCTGTCTGATGCTTTTCTATGAGTCAAGATTGGAACTCACGTCTCCTGACTCCAAATCCAACACTTGTCATTCTGAGCATGCCACAAGCCTGACTTTTTTTTTGTCCTTCCCAAGATTTGCTGCTCTACTCTGTAATAGTTAAAATAGTTGGAGTAGTCTTAAACTGTAATAATTAAAATAGTTGGTTGTCATAAACTGTAGATATAAATTATAGTACATTAAAATAGTGGATGAGTAAATTGTGACCGCAGAAATATGTTTTTTATATTAAAAATAAAGTGGTTGCCAGGGAAATATTCCCAATTATGAAATATACCCAAGTCAACTGGGTTTTATAGAGATTTTAATTAATTAATACAATGAGGAATTAAAGAAGGAGAGAGAGAATAAAAGAGGAATAAGTATAAAGAGCCTTAGCCAACATGGCCTAGACCTGAGTCTTAAGAGAGAGATCAGTCAATCTTTAATCACTCACCACAAGATCTGTCCAAGCAAGGATTCTAGTGATCAGAGAGGCACCAGCTCAATCCTGAATCTGAATCTCTCAGAATGTCCCCAAGAGAGTCCCAAGAGAGACCCTTCAAGGCAGCCTTGGCCAACTGCCTCCTTCAATTCAGCCTTTCCCAGCTGACTGTCTTCAAGAGATTGTCCTCAAGAGCCTCTCCCAAGAGACTCCTTAGAGACTGTCCCTTTTTTAGGAGACTGTCATCTCCTTATATAGGGAATTTTCTCCTATGTCACCTCCCCTAAGTTCTCCCATCTACCAATCACAGTAGACGTTTTTCAAAGGACAGACCATTCTTAATTCACACCTGAGTAGACTAATCTTTTGAGTAATTTACATCAGGAAAGCTCTGAGTAAGTTTCTCACCTCTTTGTTCCTTGTAATTTCACAAGTTGCTTGACCTTTATAGGTACTTAACACCTTTTTGTATTAGTCCTAAAATAGGCACAGCTTAAAGAACTTTTTGTCTTACTATATGTATGGGTTTAAGTACTTTTCATTGTTCAGCAAAGAGTTTACAACTTTATCTTCCCCTAGGGCCGACTTAAGTAGGGGTGGAGTAGAGTTCTCACATTCCTGATCTAAGTTACTTTCACTGCCCAAATGGGGAATGGTCCCAATGGGGAATTTTTTAAGGTTCACAATCCAACCTTATGAAGTAGGGTCTGAGAATTTTTAAGGTTCACAACTCCCTGACTATCCCAGGGTACCCCAATGAAGGATGCCACCCATCCAGCTACCCAACCCTGCTCAACCCCAAATAGCCCCCACCCTCTGGGTCTTTCCAACCCTCCTTTTGTCCCCATAAAAGCTTTTCTTTCCTCTGGCTCATCCCCTAAGAAGCCTACTCCATGCTGGGAAGTGAGAAGTTAAGCTGACCAGTGTGTCTGTGCTGACATGTCCACTTGGGTATGCAGCAGAGATGTGTCTGCCTCCACTTCCCCATTCCACCAGCCCTGATGATATAGTCACAGGGTGAAATCCCAGACAAAGAGACGGGAATGGTGTTTCAAAACCTTAACACCCATCGATCTCTCCAACTTTCTCTCGCCATCCCCAAATCACTCTTAGTCAGTCTGTTTCTTCTCCCTCCCTCCCTCCTTCTCTATCTCAGCTGAGGAATCTTTAGGGGTGGGGATAGGGGCCAGGAAATTCTCTCTTCCCCTGTTCATTGGCCATGGCAATTCAAAGTGGAGTTCTTTAATAAAGGTATCCACTTGTACCAGCAGCTTCACGTTCAGCCTTGGTCTCAAATCAGGTTCTGTCAACAGTCTTTCAGAAAGGGGCAGCTAGATAGCCCAGAGCAAGGTCACAAAACAGGAGGTCAGAGGTTCAATTCTGGCCTCAGATACTTCCTAGTTGTGTGACCCTGAGCAAGTCACTTTACCCCAATTGCCTGGCCCTTACCTCTCTTCTGCCTTAAAACCAATACTTTGTATAGACGCCAAGATGGAAGGTAGATTTAATTTTTTTTCTAATCTTTCAAAAATCTCAGGACCTTTACTTAGCCTTGGCCTGGCAGAACCCTCCCACCCACCCACCCCAAGTTTGCCTCCCTCAGGAGCCCTTTAGTTCTGAAACTGGAAACCCTCAAGGAAAAAGACAAGAAAACAGAGTTCTCCCAGCAAACTGGCAGCCTCTCCTTTTAACTTTTTATTTTTTAGCACAAAGAATTTTTTCTGCTTTTATTTTTTAACTAGTTAATTTAGAATATTTTTCCATAATTACATGATTCTTGTTCTTTCCCTCCCCTCTTCCCTCCCTCCTCCCAGAGTTGACAAGCAATTCTACTAAGTTATACATGTATCAATGTTCAAAACCTATTTCCATATGTAAGGATAATTTAGTGTTTTGACTTAAATCTAAATAATTGGTCGCCAGGGATGATTCCCAAATAATAAAATACCCAAGACAGCTGGGAATTATGGAGATTTTAATTAATATAGAGAGAAGGAATTGAGAGAGAGAGAGAGAGAGAGAGAGAGAGAGAGAGAGAAAGAGAGAGAGAGAGAGAGAGAGAGAGAATTAATTTAAACTGTTCTGGCTCAGGCTGAGCCAGGCAGTAGTTAAAGGCCTTCGTGAGTCTAAAGGAAAGAGAGTCAGTCTTATCATTCACCTCAAGACCGTCTCCAAGAAAGCTCCAGTCCTCCACTGAACTCAATCTCCTGAACTGAGTTCAGAATTCCCCTGAATTGACTTTTAGCCTCCTTTTAAAGAGAACTTTCTCTTGTGTCACCTCCCCTAAATTTTCACATCTACCAATCACAGTAGATGTTTTTTTTTCCAGGACTGCCCATTCTTAGTTCTCACCACTCTTTAGTTCTCACCTTCTCTGGTTAGATCATATGTTTTGAGTACTTCACACTTCTTTGTTAAGCTTGCCTTTTGTAAGTTACTTGACCTTTTTGTGATTAATTTAACCTTTACAGGTACTTAACACCTTTTTGTATTAGATCTAAAAATAGACTTAGTTTAAGTTTCTAGCTTCACTATAAGGTATGAGTTAAGTACCTTCATTGTTCAATCAGGAGTTTACAACTTTATCTTCCCCTAAAGTTTGTCTAAGTATGGATGAAGTAATGTAAAGTTCCCAAGACATTCCTAATTCTGTTAGACCAAGTATCTCCATTGTTACAATAAGGAAATAGCTAAATCAAATATTCTAAAGTACAGTCTGAGTAGTTTTTAAGATTCACAGATATGATTCATATTTGCAAAAGAGTGATCTTTTAAAGCCAAATCATGTACCCATCCAACCATGTGATCAATCATATGTTTTTCTTCTGCATTTCTACTCCTATAATTCTTTCTCTGGATGTGGATAGCATTCTTTCTCCTATAATATTAGTTAATATGTCAGTAAAAGAAAATAATAAATGTTGGAAGGGATGTGGCCGAATTGGGACACTAATGCATTACTGGTGGAGTTGTGAACTGATCCAACCATTCTGGAAGACATTTTGGAACTATGCCCAGATGGCACTAAAAGACTGTCTGCTCTTTGATCCGGTCACACCACTGCTAGATTTATAACCCAAAGAAATCATAAGGAAAAATGCTTGTACAAGAATATTTATAGTTGTGCTTTTTATGGTGGCATTGGAAAATGAGGGGATGCCCTTCAATTGGGGAATGGCCGAACACATTGTCATATCTGTTGGTGATGGAATACTATTGTGCTAAAAGGAATAATGAACTGGAGGGATTCCATGTGAACTGGAATGACCTCCAGGAATTTATGCAGACTGAAAGGAGCAGAACCAGGAGACATTGAATACAGAGATGGATATACACTGTGCACAATCAAATGTAATGAACTTCTCTACTAGTAGCAATGCAATGATCCAAGACAATCCCAAAGGACCTAGTAGCCTCTCCTTTTAACAACTAATTCCTGGCACAATTCTGGGTCTCCTCTTTAAGGAACTTCACCTTCATTTACAGAAATCATCTAGTCATGCTATTATTATTTTATAGAGGGGGGGGGTTCTTAATAAAGGTTAAATGACTTGCCCAGAGTCACACACCTATTAAATGTGACTCCACAAATGATTCAAAGATATGAACAGGCAGTTTAGAAAGAGAAAAAAATCAACACTATCTAATAGTCCTATAAAAATGCTTTATGTCACTAATAATTGAGTAAATGTGCATTAAAACAACTCCAAGTAACATCTCACACCCATCAGATTAGCTAAAATGACAAAAAAAAAGGAAAAATGATAAATTCTGTAGAGGATGTGGGAAAATAGGGACACTAATGCCCTGTTAGTGGAGCTGCAAATTAAACCAGCCTTTCTGTAAAGCAATTTGGAGCTATGCCCAAAAAGCTATTAAGTCTTTAATCCAACAATACCACTTCTAGGTCTGTACCCTAAATCAATCAGAGAAAGAGGGAAAAGACCGACATACACCAAAATATCTCTAGCAGCTCTTTTTTCTGAAGGCAAAGAATCATAAAGGGAAGGGATGCCCAAGAATTAGGGGACAGCAGAACAAGTTATAGTAGTGTATCTGATTGGGAAGGAATACTATTGTGCTAGGAGCAATGTTGAAGGGCATCATTCCTGAAAAACCTTAGAAGATTTGTATAAACGGATACAAAGTAAAGTGAGCAGAACCAGGAGAACATTGTACTCAATAACAGCAATATTGTAACAATGATCAACTGAGAAAGACTACTCTGAGCAAAACAATAATCTAAGACAATTCCCAAAAGCCTAGATGAAATATGCTTCCCTCCTCCAGGGAGAGAACCAAGTGCAGATTAAAGTATATTTTTTTCTCTTTCTTTTTCTTTTGGAACACAGCTGATACAAAAAAAATTTTTTTTTTGCATTACGAATGCTATTTGCAATGTTTTTTTGCCTTCTCAGTGGGGGAAGGAGGAAGAGGTGGGTGAAGCTAGAGGGGTGAGAATTTGGAACTAAAAATAAAATTAAATTGAATTTTAAAAGGGGGGATCTCTTTATAGCTCACAAAGACCTAACCATACTGCAGTATAGGTAGACAGTGCATTTTTTCCAGATATTTTCCAGATTTTCCAGATAAGGAAGCAAAGACCCAGGGAGGGGTAGTAAATTGTTGCTTATAACATAACTTGTAAATGGCAGAAACTTGACTCCAGCTCAGAGAGAAATGGCATTTATTTTGAGATGTCCAGTCCTAATGAAGGTTGGAAGCTTCCTACAGACTGAAAAGCAAGAGGCCCACTTTTCAAACTTTGCCTGAGGCATACAGATGATCTGAGATGGCTTTGTTTCAAACTCCAAACTTCTGGGGGAGGGAGGCAGAAGAAAGACTGGACTAAGTAAGAATCAGGAGATTTGAACACTGTCGAGGCATCTTTACTATCTGAGTGACCTTGGACAAGTCTCTTGACTATTCCTCAATTTCCTCCTGTGTAAAAGGAAAATGTTTGATTAAATGATCCAAAGGAATTTCCCTCTGTGTCTGAGGTCTCTTAGCCTGGGAACATCTAGCCACTTTTGCAGCCTTCTCAATCTGGATTATCCCTCTATAAGATTCACCCCTTCTCTCATTGATGAGTTATTCCAGGGGCCTCCATTTTATGGAGAGGCTCAGATTAGTTTTTATTCCCTTCCTGGCCCTATTTCTGGCTTCTGGATTTCAAATCTACACCCCCAACACCAGGTACCTTCATTCCCTTCCATCCTTCTCAGCTCTCTTCTGTGTGCTCATTAGAATGTAAGGCATGGGCCACTTTTCTTTTTGTTTGTATTTGTTTCTCTAGAACTTAATACAGTGCTTGGCAAATAATAAGCATTTCTTTTCGTTGTTATTGTTGTTGTTGAGTATCAGTTCTTTGTGACCTCACATGGAGCTTTCTTGGCAAAGTCACTGAAGTAGTTAGGCATTTCCTTCTCCAGTTCATTATACGGATGAGGAAACTGAAACAGACAGGGTTAAGTGACTTGCCCAGGGTCACACAACTAGTAAGCATCTGGGGCTGGATTTGAACTCAAGCTTTCCTGATTCTAAATCTGGGTGCTATATCCACTGCACCACTTATCTGCACTAAGTAAATACTTAATAAATGCTTAATCCCTTCCTCCCTGCCTGCCTCCTTCCTCCTGCCTCTGATGAGTAATAGCTGTTTAACTGTTCTGAGTCTCAGGGCCCTTTCTAAGACTGTAATTTATATTTACAGCTTATCATTACCAATGATTGCACTAGTGAAATGAGGTCCCATCCCAAAGATATCCCAGGTCCTTGACCTATTTGACATCTAATTTCTTAGACCCTCAATGACAAAATGGGCATAAGGCTCCCAACATCACCTCCATCACATGAGGTTTAGCTGAGACAGCATCCAGGAAGCTCCTTCATTCCATCAGGCTAGGCCAGCTGCTGTTTTCCCTAGCCCAGGAGAGATCAGCTGTACTCTCTGGTGAGACTTTCTTCCTTCTCCTTGTCCTCCGTGCCTCTTCCATTAGGATCAGTCCTTCCCATGGCCCTAGGGCAGCCCACACCAAGCAGGAAAGCACTCACTCATCCAGACTAAATTGGAAACCCTGCCCTAGTGCTCACTTACTCCTGCAGCATCCATTTGTCCAGTGTCTGCTAAGTTCTGAGGATTCGGAGAGACCTCTCATGGCAGAGAACGAAGAAGGTGTAGGAGGCACCATCCCTGACCTTATGGTGCTTACACCCGAGGCCAGGCAACAGATCTAATGGGTATGAAAGCATTTTGCATGAAAGGGAGAACAGCTAGAATCCTTTCTGATTTCTCAGTGCAGCTGAAGGTCTAGGAATAAAATGGTCATTGGGGAGGAGCTTCAGAGAGTCTCCTGGAGAGTGAATAACTGAAAAAGCTTTTATTAAGGGTTTATTTGGTGCTAAGGACTATGTGAAGGGGGGCGAGGTACAAATACGAAAGCAAAGATAGTCTCTGAAGTTGAAGATCATAAATTCCAGAAGGGTACTGGATAGAGAGAGAGTCAGGAGGTCTTGGGTTCAAATCTGACATCCGTAACTTTCTAGCCCCTTTTAGACCCAGTTACCTAGTTGCTCTTCTGCCTTAGAACCAATACTTAGATTTGTGTGTGTGTGTGTGTGTGTGTGTGTGTGTGTGTGTGTGTGTGTGTGTGTGTGTGTGTGCAGCAAGGAGGCACAATCGATAGAGCACTAAGCCTGGAATCAAGAAGACCTGAGTTCAAATTTGGACTCAGACACTTACTAACTGTAATCCTAGGTAAATCACTTAATCCCATTTGTTCCTCTCCTCTAAAAATGAGCTGCAGAAGAAAATGGGAAACCACTCCAGGGTCTCTGCCAAGAAAACCCAAATCAGGTCACAGAGAGTCAACACAACTGAACAATCTCAACAAACTTGTGTATATGTGTGTACATATGTATGTAAATGTATGTATATTTATACACACACACAGATATGGGAAGACAGACCAGGAAGCACAATTTTGAGCCTGGAACTGGGCCTTGAAAGATGACTAGAGTTTGCTTGAATAGATTTTTTTTAATTATGTTAAACTGAGAAAAACACTGGCTCTGGAGTCAGAGGTAGGATGCAAATCTTGCCTTTGACATTTCTTGATCCACGTGGCCTTGGACTAGTCACTATCACAGCTCCCAGGTCTCAATTTTCTCATCTAAAGAGAATGACAGAATTGGACTAGATGATCTGAAAACATCATGGTAGTGTAGACATAGAGCAGCTTTAAACTGGAATTTAGAGGACCCAGATTTCAATTCCACATCTGTCCTTTTCTACCTGTAAGTCCTTGGGCAAATCATTTAGTCTCTCTCAGTTTCCATATCTCTAAAATGGGGGAGTTGAGCAAGATGGACTCTAATGTCTTTTAGGTCTAAAGCTGATTATTCCTAAATTTTCTTCCATCTCTTTAATTGTGTGAGCCCAAAGATATACAGGACTGAAAAGGCCTCTGTGCAGCATAGGGAATGAAGTCACTGTTTTAGTTTTTAGGGAATAATGGAAAAGAAGCTTCTTGAGAAGCTAGGGTGGGACCAAAAGGGTGTTAGAGGACTGTGATCCTGGGAACATGTGAGTAAACCCAAGTATTCTTCACCACTTTAGAGCTATTGTACAGAAGCTAGGTAGCTCAGTGGATAAGCTAGGTAGCTCAGTGGATAGAGGCAGAGCTGGAAATGGGAAGTCCTGGGTTCAAATTTCATCTTAGGTGTTTCCTAATTGTGTGATCCTGGGCAAGTCATTTAACCCCTGTTGCCTAGCTGTTACCATTATTGGGGTGTATGGGGTGCTCAGGGAGGGGCAGTATCTCTGGTATGGAGGGCTTGTCGTGCCCTCCTAGGGTAGCTTTCCAGCCTCTGACCCCCACCTGACACCCAGCTCTCACATGTGGCTCCCAGTAGCTGCTAGCATGCGGCAGCGGCCACACTCTGGGCAACGGCTTCCACAGGCCGGCTAAACCTTGTGAGGGTAGCCATCGGGTCATAGACCCCTGGTGAACCAGGGCTTTGCTCACCCAGCATGTGAAGACTGCTTCGGCCAAACAGACCGAAGAAACCAATTAGAGGGTTCAACGGCTGAGAGGGCAACGCAGCAAAGCACTGTGGAGTGCTTAGGGCGTGATGGAGCACAAAGGACAACACGGCCATCCAATGCAGCAGAGGAAGTCTCCAGGTGTAACGACTTTTTGTGCCAATGTACCCAGGCTTCCAACGCCGAGAGAGTGGGACTGTCTGTGCATCGACTCTTCCACTTAAATCTTCATGCACAAGTGTCTTTGTGCACACTCATCTATCCCAACCATAGATGAAAACGCACAGAGACAATCGTCATCCTCGGTTACCGAGAGACTACCACACACAGAAGCAACTTTAGCCCCACAATCCAATGTTCTTCATCAATATGAGCATTCCACCCATCTATTCACTCTGCCCCACCTCATTGCCTAATTGCATTAGGTACCAAAGATGGAATTTAAGTTACAGTCTAAGACCCTTCAAAATGTCCTGCCCTAGAGTTGGAGGTAAAAAGAGACACAGAGATCAAGATTAAGACAGACACATACACAGAGAGAGAGTGAGAGAGAGAGAGAGAGAGAGAGAGAGAGAGAGAGAGAGAGAGAGAGGGAGGGAGGGAGGGAGGGAGAGAGGCAGTGTGACCCTAGACAAGTCACTTAACCCTCATTCCCTAATCTTTACCTCTCTTCTCCTTGGAACCAATATTTAGCACAGGTTCTAAAACAGAAAGTTGGGGTTTACAAAATATTGGGAACCACAAGTATAGTTTAGACTGGGCAGTGGTTCTCAGGACATAATGATGCCAAAAGGGAATATACAATCATAAAACTAGAGATGGGTGGAGAGGGGGAGAACTCTTAGAGGCCATCTAGCCTGAGTCAGAGAAAAAGGAGCAGGTGCCAGACTCAGGATAGATTCTAACTCAAGGCAGCAGATTCATTATTGCATGGCATTTGTGTTAAAAAGGTAAAGTCAAAGGCCTGTTGGTGGGATTTTAAAGGTGGGGGGGGAGGGAAGGGGGGGACTGAAGAGTTAAAAGACTGCCCAGCCCCACCTCTCCGGGAGGAAATGAACTGACAAGCTTCCCCACTCACAATCCTTGTCTAGGAACTCAATTAATATGTTCCCCTACTCTAATCAGCAAATGTTCCCAGTCCCCACAGCATCCTCATAAATAAAGACCCTGCTGCCCCCTAGTTAATGCACTCAGAGGAATGATGGGAAAGTGCTCAAGGGTGTTGCTGTCTTTTTGGACTGGATCTGGCTCTGTAATTTATAGAGCTACCTGGAAGCACTGAGAGGTGAGGATCAGCAGCTTTTAGAAAAGGTTCTTGGTCTGGTTCTTCCTGAACCTGAAAATGCCAGAATTTCAGGCACTGGAGCCAGTCAATCAGAAATCTGTTTTGGAGTTGGGAGCTTATGGATCCTTGCCACATCTCACTGTATAAGTAGCCCTTTCGTTCCATAACAAGAAGGCACCATGGGATTCAGAACTAAAAAAGACCATAGAGGTGGCCTAATTTAACCTATTCACTTTACAGAGAAGGAAACTGAGGCCCAGAGACTCTCCCAAGGTCACATCATAAATAACAGAGCCAGAATTTGAACCCACTTTCTCTGACACTAAATCTAAGTGGCTCTCCGACAACCCAGGTGATCAGGTTCTCCAGACGAACTCTAGAAAGACAACTGGAAGGTTTTTGTCAGGAGTGAGACCCAAAATGGTTCAAGAAGCCTGTGATGGATTCTGAAATTGGTGAGCAAGTCCCAGCTAGGGACACTGCAGTAGGAACCCAGTTAATGCCTGAAGCTGCTTCACAGCAAACCTCAAACATGCCCAATTTTTTTAAAGAGGAAAAAGAAAGAAAATAAAAAGAAATAAGGCAGGGAGGGAGTCCTTTTCAGATGCCTCTCTTGCCTCCTGTCAGGGGCTTTTTTCAGAGATGACTTTAATTGGTCAAACTATGTGTTTTGCACCACCCGGGCAGAAAATACACAAACTAGAGTATGAGTGATATTTGGCACCAGGAGCTGCCCCTGTCAGTCTTGGGAAACCCTTCACAGGAAGCCATGTGAAGGTGCACTGTTGTTATTGGGGGGGGGGGGGGGGAAGCATACCCATCAGGCATGCCCTCCTCCCTGTAACTGGGAGCTCACAGACCTGGTCAGACCAGGTCTGGCTGTTCTCTCCTGGAAACCCCCTGGCTCAGACCAGAATGGCCCGTCCTCTCCATTATCCTCTAACCCATCTCCATCCCTCCTCCAGTCTCTGGTCTTTTGGCAAATCTGAGGCTGGGATGGTACTTCGAGCTCATCCAGCCCTACCCCTGAATTTTACAGATAAGGAAACTGAGGCTCAGAGAAATTTGACAGGACTCCAAAGCCAGCAAAAGCTCTTTCCTCTTTACTCCCAATGCCTCTAGGCATGGAATCACTCCATTTTAACCCAGTAAGAAAGCTGAGGGAATGCTCTTGGCCTGTGATCCTGAAGATGCCCTCACCTCCCAGGTAGCCCTCAATAAACCACCGCGCAGGTCCAGTCCACCCTCGGGCACTTTCCCATCCTCCCTCGGAGGGCATTAACTAGGGGGCAGCAGGGTCTTTATTTAGGAGGATGCCCTGGGGACTGGGAATTTTTGCTGATTAGAGTACCGAACGCGAGGAATAAGAAAAGG